>NC_056737.1:1861047117-1861064617 GCF_019279795.1 Protopterus annectens
ATATATATATATATACATGTACATATATATATATATATATACATATATGAACCAAAACAAAAAAAAAAGACACACAGAAGTGAAATTTACAAACACATACAAAGGACAGGTATGTAACAGATATGTATTTACTGGAATGTAGTAGATGTTTTTGAAGAGTACTCTACATACTTTGAATCATCCATATGTAGCAGCAGTACGTATCTATGCAAAGATGCCCTGCATAACTACTGCCATGGACAAATCAGTTTGTAGCTCTGTGCAGTGGGATATAACTGTGACACATGTAGCTCAGCATTAAATGTCAAACATCTGATCCATGTTATCTGTGTTCTGTACAGTAGTGTGTACAATGGCTGTTTGGGAGAGTAGTGCATACAGCTATATAAACATGGATGTGACAGAGTAATACATGCATGATAGTCATATTAACGTGTAGCTTAGCATTGGTGACTGCTGTACCAGGCTAGTATGCTAATCTAGCATTTGCAGCTATATATACACCCTCTAATATTACTGTGTGCTCACATGTGACACCTGTTCATGTTGCAGCAAGGCCCAACAGGTCAGCCATGAGGTTCACGGGCTTACAACAGTGTGGACCTTGTGTGTGTATGGCACACACATACAGAGAGTTCTTTCTGTGTCAGATATATTAGCATCTGTACATGTGCATAGAGCAAGGGACATACTGCAACTGTTTGTGAAGGGTGGACATATATATGTTGTTGAAGGTTGTTATGTGCATATTTCTATGTAAGTTGTAGTGTGTGGCAAACAAGACAGCATGCAGTCCTGGTATATGACATGTGGTGGTTAAACGCTGTGGGTATGATTTGTCAGGTTTAAAGTGTTGCAGCCAGTGAGGCCTGCTAAAGCTACATGGGCTGAGAACACCTTCAATGCAGTCTGCACATGACTGTGCAATAGTATTACGTAGCTGTATACCTCACACCCTTCGCATAACTGATATTCCCACCATGAAAGGTGGACTGTATATGTGCCCATATGTATATCTATATGTACACCAATGTATGTTTATATGTACACTGTGTAGTAGTTTGTCATTATTGACTATTTTACATATATATATATATATATATATATATATATATATATATATATATATATATATATATATATATATATATATATATCTATATATATATATATATATATATATATATATATATAGAGAGAGAGAGAGAGAGAGAGAGAGACAGGGTCATAGTTACTGCGGCAGATGCCTGGTGACACAGCCATGGACTCAAGCTCAATGTTGAAACTCCATTGGCATCCCTTCTGGCAAAAACTCTGTACCCATGAACTACCACATAGGTGGTAGTGTACCTAACACCAAAAGTGTGATAAGAGACCATGGGACACAGGTGGACAGTAGTCTCCCCTGTGATAATCACAGTGTCACACTAGTCATGTAATCTGTCTATGTGGCACACCTCATCACATCAGGTGTGTTATCCAAAGAAATATAGGTCAGTGTTCCCCTCTACTCATCACTCATAAAACCCATTATAGAATACAGTGCCCCATTTGGTATGTACCTCACAAGACATCTACAGCAACTGGAAAGGCCACAGATATACCACATAAAGAGTAATACCGGCCTCAAACAAATGCGCTATGCAGACCGTCCGACAAAACCACAGCTAGACTGTGTTGCATACCGCCTACCCAGAGGTGACCTCTGCCTAACATACAAAGCTATGTCAAACCCAGAGCTATTGGACATGCTCAACGTAAACAGATCACAATCCCTACGAGCTACATGCTGTAGGGACCTAACCTTGTCACCTCAATATACAGAACATGCTGGAGGGATAGATTCCTATCTCAGAGACATCCCATACTCTGGAACAAACCACCTATCAATAGCAAACAAAGCTCCTCATTAGCAGTCATCATGAATAATCCTGATGATTGGATGGGAGATAGGAAATACATCCCAGGAATCACCTATGTGGCTCTACTTGACAGGGGCACCTGAAATTAAATTACATGTGTGTCAAAGGTCAGGGTAGCATATGGCTAGGTTTCTATAGGCCCTAGGGCCAATAGCCTATTACCTACCTATGAACCGATATACACCCACATGTACTTGTTGCAATAATTGCTATGTGAGGTTGACTGAGTGTGATGATGAATTTGTTGGTGAATGTATCAAAGTTCTGTATATGTGTGATAGCTTAGTGGGAAACTGTTTCTGTCATGGTATTTTGTGTCCTATCTCTGATCCCAGCAAAAGATGTGTATGCTATTTCTAGGCAGAAAAAGCGGTATGGCATATGGTCTGACGTAGTCCCTTGTTGTCAACTGGGGTGTGCCATTGTAGGCTAACGCAGTACACGTATGCTTATTGATTGGTACTGCTGGTGAATCCAAATCCCGTATGAACTGTAGTACTTCCTGAAGCTGTAGGCCTAAACAGCACAGTATGGTGTATGTCCACATTGCTTGTAACCACTGTTTTGTGTGCTCCCTGTAGTCCTCACAGATTACATACCTCAGGCATAAGGTTTTGTAAATACTGACACACAGTACTGTATGGTACACAGGTAAAGCTCATCTGGGTTGCCATACCTTTGTGTCTTGTATGTATGTCTGATGTGTGTGTGGGTATGCCTGTAACATGCCCTCGGTCATATGTGAGTCACAGGATATAAGTGCGTATCTAGAAACACGTATAGTCTAGTACAGCAGTATTCCACCTATATTAATGAATGTGCACATATGTTAGGCAGGGGGTTGCCATCAACAACTAGTGTGGTATACTGGTAATACTGTAACTGGACTTTACAATCATTGCAATGGATGACATATTTCTTTATGCATTAGCTTGATATATACCTCCTGTGTCTAGGTGGTGCATTGTGTCGCATACAGTGTGCCATGTACTGTTGTATAGTCTTACATACTGCTTTTTCTTTGTTGCTGTGCAGAATTTGGTTTGATATATGGAGCATGCTAGCCACTGTCAGGCAGTTGTGTGTTGAGCACTGATATGTTGTATTGAAAGTGTGTATCCTCTGACAGCCAATAGGTTGCTATATATGTCAGTTCAGTGATATCTGTACTTTAGAATGTTAAGTGTGCCACATGACTTGCTCACACATATTGTTTCATTGTCTTCCAGGGTCATGGCTTACCATCACAACCCTACCTATAGCCAAGCAGAGGAGGAAGTGATAACAACCAGCCTGGTTCAGCACTACACCCTGCTGTTCTCAAGAACCAGCCATGACCAGCATGAGTGGACTGCACTGTGGCAAAATGTTGTCCATAGGGTAAATGACATAGGCATGCATAACCGGACCTATGAGCATGTACGCCATCGCTGCAGTGATTTACTTAGACATGTCTGGCAGCATGCGTCTGATGTCCGTAGACAACAGCTTGCCACAGGTGGTGGGGTAGCCATCCACCCCCCCCTCACCAGAGTGGAGGAGCTGCTCCTGAGCCTGGTTGCTCCTGGCCAACAACAACAACAGCAAACATGTATCATCATGGAGGCCGGAGCCACCCAGCGAGTTGACATGGAGTGTGCAGGTAACATGTCATATCTGTAGACTACTGTTACCTCTATTGTTAGATCATGCATATGTGAGATGTGTACTGTGTAGTTAGAAGATGTGGAGCCTGGTGTTGTGCAATACTGATACTTTGTAACATAATCTGTAGGCCTGTGACTGTCAGCCATTGTACTACTGTAAGATTGCAAACCCACAGTGGCAATGCCACAGTTGTTGCCACTGACAAACTGTTTTATATCCTTGTAGGTCCCTCTGGTGTGACAGCAAGGCAGCAGACCCATGCTGGTGAGTGTGTTCTACATTTAATATTGCAAATTAAATGTGCATGTCATAGGTGAGGTGTAGGCCATGTACACGTATCACACCTACGCATAATGCATGCTGTGCATGTTTGCTGTGAGACTATGCACATCTCAGTAATGTGAGTAGCTGCCTGAAACACATGCAATACACAGAGCATCCCACACAATTGTGGCAACACTGTAGTGGACATTGGACAGGCAGAGTTGATACACATGCACACAACATACACAACTTTGTCATACGCAGTACACATTAATATGCTACACATGGCATATTCAGACACCCGCTGTAAAGTCACACTCCAGTATCCCAAATGTCATCCACACAGCACACATAATATACCTTAGGGGTAGAGGCCTATCATGAGGCTGTGTGACACTCTTCAACACATAACACATTCATGTTAGGCAATGCTCCCTATTGGGCACCTGACAAACCCATGTAACAACTGGCTGTGAAATGGTGAATGCAGCCATGGTACTGCAGTTCAAGTACAGCATGCTAGGTGCTGGTCTGGCACACATTAGTAGCCTTGAGTGACCACATGATGCTGCATGAGGATTACAGTAACCACAGTACTACACATAGCATACATTGCTATGCACCTCAATGTTGTGTGTGTGCAAACATATGCACCTATACACAATATTCATAGCAATCTCCATTTGTACAAAGTGACACATATATGTCTTGTAATACTACTGAGTGTATAGGTCACATGACACACATTGGGTATGTGTGATGTTTAATGTTGCAGTTGTGTTGTAGCATACCATGTCATGGCTGGCACTGGCATGTCCACAATATGTCCTACACTCACCATAACCACTGTACAATGGCTATGTTGAGCAATGGTATTCCATCAGGCATACATGCACCACTCATCCTGTGTATATAAATAGCATGCATGTGCTAAACTGTGTCCACAATTATCTGCTAAAGACACAGATGCTCTAATCAGAAATGTGACACACAGATACACATCCAGCCATGGTATATATACCTGCAAGTGATGGTACACAGGACATTGCAGAGCTTTTAATACTTGCACAGCAATGTTGTGTCCATGTACACATTGAGTTCCAGGGTGAGGCCAATCACTGAACAACAACACACATGCATAAAAGCCATGTATACTGTTATTAGCAAG
Organism: Protopterus annectens; assembly: GCF_019279795.1. Classification (NCBI taxonomy): domain Eukaryota; kingdom Metazoa; phylum Chordata; order Ceratodontiformes; family Protopteridae; genus Protopterus; species Protopterus annectens. The sequence continues at coordinate 1,861,052,119 of NC_056737.1, forward strand.
GGCTGTCTACACTTGAACTGCATGCTATTGAGCAACACACATCCTGCATGCTGACACGTGTGATATGACTGTTTGGCTTATGATACTGTACCCCACCATCAACCGCTATTGAGTATGTTCTGGATTGCTGGTGGTGTGTGTGTGTGTATGTGTGTGTGTGTGTGTGTGTGTGTGTGTGTGTGTGTGTGTGTGTGTGTATGTGTGTCTGCTTTAGTGAGGAGTGTATTTGTGTGCATGTGTGCATGTGTTCATGTGTTCATGTGTGCATGTGTGCATGTGTTCATTTGTTCATTTGTGCATGTGTGCATGTGTTCATGTGTGCATGTGTGCATGTGCTCATGTGTTCATGTGTGCATGTGTGCATGTGTGCATGTGTTCTGACATCATGTACAGGTTGTAAAGTGTGTTTCCTGTCTTCCTCTCACAGGTGCTGAGGTTGGGCTGGTTCACTGAAGCAGGGGTCCTGATGTCACTGAGCCAAATAGTGATAATGAGGATAGGTGTGTTGAGGCACAGGCATGTTTACTAGGGTCTGTTGTTGGGCCACCAATCGACAGTACACAAGTGTCCACCCCATCCATGCACACAGTCATACTGCCAATACATCCATCACCAATGCCCTTAGCTGAGGGACAGTGTACAGTCGGCATTGGCCAGGACAGTGTGGTATCTATGGCACATGCATCCTGACACAGCAGCCATACCCAGATGTCTGGAACGGTACCACATAGGCAGATGTCCAGGTGTTCTCGTCGGAGTACTACTGCTCATCATGCCCCTGGCAGATGTGTTACAGGTCTTACAACCTCACGCATGTTCCAGGCTGTCATGGAGGCACAGGCACGTATGGAATGGTACACCAGACAGGGGCTAAGGGCACAGAGGGCACATACCGCTGTAATTGACAGTATCCATGACCTATAAGGTGCCATCCGTAATTACAAGGAGGTCACTGAAAGAAGTTGGGGTGAGACATTAGATGTCCTCCGCAATGTCATGTCCATGTGTTAGGACAGTGCGGGATGGTTGAGACGTCGACGTGGACATATGCCAGCAACATCAGCAGCTGGCAGTCACCACAGATGTCCCACAAGTCACAGCCACTCCCGTAATGCCAGTACCAGCCCAAGCAATGTTGTGGGTGGGCTGTCCATAGACCGTCCTAGAAGACCATGTGCACGTGGCTCTGGACAGTCCCAGCAGGGACCTGGGTTCAGTATACATCTGTCCTCCTCTGAGGATAGTACCCAGTCTGGCTTAGTACCTGATACTGTCAGTAGCACACCTGCCAGGCACAGGTACCGTATCCGTGGCCAGAGATGTGATCTGTAAAGCCTGGCAGGTACAGTCTGTGGCTGTCCCACAAATCCCCGTATATGGCAGCCACATGGTGGAACTTTGTGCATGCAGAGACACACACACAGAAACCAGACACCTAAGGCTAACACATACCCGCACACATTACATCAACATTGGCCCATAGCAGTACTCTTGGCCCTCACACACACACACACACACACACACACACACACACACACACACACACACACACACACACACTCACATACACACACACACTCACACACATACACACACACACACATACACATGTCGATTGTATGGCTCAGTGTAGGGCTCTGGCAAAACAACAACACACCCTGTGCATATGATGAAACCTGCGCCACCCACTGTCATCTGTAACATTGATGCAGGAACAGGCTACCATGGTGCTGATGCACAGGGTGACTTTATAGCAGTATAGCAATGTTAGCATGTTGTCAGCAGTAAAGTGTAATGATATCCTTGAAGGTGTAGCTGAGCAGGCATGATGCATTAAAGCTATGATTGTCTATGTAGCATTGTTTACACCACTGTTAGTTCCAATAGTGTATTGTCCGCCCATGTGACACTTGGCTGATGTGTGTAGTATTGGCAGCATGTGTTAGAGAGTGGACAGTACATGTGGGATGTGTGTAGCACAGATTTGCAGGTGTACATTTGTGAACATGGTGGAGGTGCACTGTCTGAATGTACGTGCATAGTGGATACATGCGCAGGATGACATGCCCTGTATTACACAGTAACACTCCATAGTTCCTATTGGTGGCCAGTATGCATTGTACTACACACATTATGGAACTTGAGTACACATGTGTGTATGACATGGTTTGACACTGTGCTGTGGGTGATACTGTTACTATCTATCATTGTTTTGCATTCTGGTAGTATACATAACCTCAACAGCCTGACCATACACAATCGTTAGCTGATGTCTTGACAACTGACACATAGATGTGGGACACACAGTAACATTTGGATTTTTCAGGTACTGTACTATGCCAGTAACCACTGGTATTCACCTGCACCCATTCCTGAGACACTCCTGTTTAGCATATAGCTCTCTTAGGTACAAGCAATCACAGTAGGGATATGTCCGTCCACGTCTGGAAATGCATACGTTGGCCTATAATGCATTCTCCAGATGACACACACATCCTCCACAAGGGTATTATACAGACAGATACCTGTTGTCAAACCCATGCAGTAAAGCTATAAGCCAACTAAAGCATAGTCATCCACCTTTACAAAACTTAGTATCCCCACAGTACCACATAGGTAGTAGCCACCAACATGTTGAACAGGTACCGATGTGTACATGCAGCCAAGTGTTATGTCATCTCTCCTTTGTTATTCACAGTTCCAAAGGTATTTTGAAATCCCACGGTGGATCACATAAGCAATAAGGGGTCTGCATGCATATCCACAAAGGTTGGCCTACACCTATAATGAATAGCCATCATTGACAGACTTTGCTGCATTTGAACAGGTCTGAAATATACCTCAGCCATAAACCCTCACTCACATTATTCAATAGAAACTGTAATGAGTGTATGTGACACAGATGACCTAGGCTAGGGATTACTGCAGTGGCTGGGTTTGTCACAAGCATACAGACATACATAAGGTCTGGAAAGCGGCAGCACACTCTGGCAAAGATGACAGATGTGTTCATGGAGAAAGCAGGGTTCCCACCTATGACATAATTGAGGTCACATGTACATATATGTATTTGCCACACAGCTACCTGACATGTGCAGTGCACATACTGTTGTCATACTGATATGTCATACGGTAGTAAAAGCAAAACTCACAACACATTGACCAACAGTGTCACACACACACACTCACCAAGTGGAGGATTCAAACCTCTAACTAACTAATGTATGATAATAGAGCAATACACATTACCACAACATGCTATACACATTACAGGACATTTTCCTTTCCACATGTATATTTGTAGGATGGTGACATCATCACACTTGACAAAGATAAGTATACCACTTTTAAGGTGTTTTACTACTCTCCAAAAAGGTTGCTCCTTTCCCAGGAGCTCATACACAAAAACAGTTATCAAGTGCAGGATTCAAACCCCTACCTAACTACCTTATGATACTAGACGAGTACGCATTAATACGACATGTTATACACATTACTGGGAGTTTTCTTTTCCACAGGTATATTTGTAGGATGGTGACATCATCAGACTTGACAGAGATAAGTATACCACTTTTAAGGTGTTTTACTATTCTCCAAAAAGGTTGCTCCTCTCAAAGGAGATCACACACAAACAGTTGTCAAGTACAAGATTCAAACCACTACCTAACTACTTTATAATACTAGAGGAGTATGCAATAACACAATGCGCTATACACATTACTGGAGGCCTTTCTTTACACAGGTATATTTGTAGGATGGTGACATCATCAGACTTGACAAAGTTAAGTATACCACTTTTAAGGTGTTTTATTAGTCTCTAAAAAGGTTGCTCCTCTCCAAGGAGATCACACACACATATGTAAAGTGTTGGATTCAAACCCCTTCCTAACTACTTCATGATACTGGAGGAGTACACATTAACATGACATGCTATACACATTAATGGAGGCTTTCCTTTACACAGGTATATTTGTAGGATGGTGACATCATCAGACGACAAAGTTAAGTATACCACTTTTAAGGTGTTTTAGTAGTCTACAAAAAGGTTGCTCCTCTCCAAAGAGATCACACACAAACACACAGTTGTCAAGTGCAGAATTCAAACCCCTACCTAACTACTTTATGATACTAGAAGAGTATGCATTTACACAATGCGCTATACACATTACTGTGAGCTCGCCTTTCCACAGGTATATTTGTAGGATGGTGACATCATCAGATTAGACAAAGTGAATTACTTTAGGTGACATTAGATGGGCTACATAGACGGAATTTCTAAACACTTTGGCCATGTGATCATCAAAGGAGAGTTTACTATCTCCCTGGGTCCCCAGGGCCATACTTACTTTCTCCATACATACTGGATTACCACCTATGTGGTAATTTGTGTGCACTTTGTTTTATCCAAAGGGGATGACTATGCATTCTTTGGCATTCTGCTTGAGGGCATTGTTTTGACACCAGGTATCTGTACCCTTCTGGAAGATGTCTGTGTCAGCCGAAGAGTTGATTATGGACCACGGTTAGCAATCATCTGCAAACCTGTTCAGCCATAATCCTCCCATGCTTGCCTGTACCTATGAGCAGTATCTACTGAACATGTGGTGTCCCAGGACCAAGACCTGTGGGATGCCATTTGTGACTGTTTTATAGTCGGACATAGCACCCGCAACTCTGAACATGTGTGTTTGATCTCTGAGCCAGTTGGCCACCCATCCTGTGACATAGCTGTTAATGTTCAAGCTGGAAAGCTTGTCCATGATGACAGAGTGGGGAATGGTGTCGAAAGTCCTTAGTGAGGTCCAGGTGGGCTGTGTGGACTACGTTCACCTCCATCTAGTTTCGTGGTAACTGTTTCAAATGAGTCAACTAGGTTAAGGAGGCAGGATCTGCCTTTAACAAAGCCAAGTTGGGTAGAGTCCAGTGTCTGCATGTCTCCAATGTTTCTGTTTATGGGTTCCATGATAATTTGCTCCATAGCTTTGCAGACCAGGCTAAGTAGACCTATAAGGCAATGGTTTCCAGGTTCTGTTATGGCACCCCCTTTGTGGAGCCGGATGACTGTTGGTGTATGCCATTCTTTGGGTACAAAGCCTGTGGTAAGGTTGAGTCTGGACAGTGAATGTAGGTGAGGGTGTAGTTCCTTTTGGGGCTGGTGTAAGATGCAGCCTGGAACACCATCCTGTCTCATTGATGCTGTGTTCTTAGCTTTGGAGAGGGCTGTCTTTACCTGCATGTCCATGAAGTCTGGGGCTCTGCATTCATCTGGGATGGACACAGGCCCTTTTGGGGGTGATGGCTGTGGAGTTTGCACTGAACCTATCCCCCAGGATGTGGCCAATGTAAGTTGGTTCAGTGTATTTATTGCCATTTGTCAGTGGCTGACAGCATATATGGAAGTTGCCACCTAAATGTTTGGTATAGCTAACAAAGGATTTGTGGTTGTTATTCTTACATTCCTTGGCAATTTGTCTTTAGAAACTGGCCTTGGATTCTTTTATGAGTGATCATTGTGTCTACCTAATAATGATCAGTGATGCCTTTCCTTTTGTGAAGTTTGCTCTATCATGTGTTCATTTCCTCCTTCTGTTGTATAGCTTTTTTATGGGCGATGACCACCAGATTGGTTTCTTGTTTTTGAAGGAGTGCATCTTGGTTTTATTTGGCATGTCTTGATCCCTGCATCCCTGTAGATGCTCAAAGAATGCACTTGTAAATGATTTGACAAATTGCATAGCATTATCCTATAGCAAGGGGGCTTTGGAACTTTCCACTTTGGTCTTGGGAAGTGTGCAGTTTGCTTTTGGAAATGTATTCACAGTGGTTTCCTTGACTGGGTGGGGGGTGGATGTCCAGTGTGATCACTTTATGAACTGATATTACCAGCAAGGGGTTTATCTCTGCCATGGAACACTGGTACCCCATGTTGGTGATGATCAGGTCCAGTATGTTGTCACCTCTAGTGGGCGTGGTGACCAGCTGTCCCAGGGCATGTGGGTTTTAAACTCTCGGAAACATTTGGAAAAGGACGTTGTACACAAGTAATTCTCCCACTCAATGTTTGGGTAGTTGTAATCTCCTCATATAATAGTGTTTGATAGGACCTTTATATTTTCCACTGTTCTCAGGAATACTGAGTGAGGTTCCTGAGACAAGGTAGGTGATCTGTAGCAGGCTACAATCTGATAAGCAGCTTTTCTCAGTGTTAGTTGCACTTGCATGGTCTCCAAGGCCTCATGCTGTGCCACTAACCTGATGGTTTGGGTATCCATAAGGTAAATGGATACACCCCTTCCTTTTGTATTTCGCTTGTGGTTTTGGGTCCGAAGATCAGAGGATATGTGAGTGTTTTATGTGGAACATGTCCTACAGCTCTGTTTGACATAGCTTTGTATGTTAGGCAGAGATCACCTCTGAGTAGGCGATATGCGAGAGAGTACAGCTAGAGCATTTTGAGATGGTCTGTGTATGGCATGTATTTCAGGCCACTAATGCTCTTTGTGAGGTATTGCTGCAGGCTTTCTAGTTGTTGTACATGTCTTGTGAGGTACATAGCAAAAGGGGCGTTGTACTCCATTATGGATCTAGTGAGTGATGAGTAGAGGAGAACAATGTCCTCTTCTATTCTGCATGAGACACCTTTTGTGATGAGGTGTGCCACATAGAAGGATTTCCTGACTACTGTGGGGATGTGATTATCACAGGTGTGTCCACTGTCCACCTGTGACCCAAGGTCTTTTATCACACTTTCAGTGTTAAGTATGCTACCACCTATGTTATAGTTCATGGCTACAGGGTTTTTGCCAAAGGGGATGACAATGCACTTTTTGGCATTGAGCTTGAGCCCATGGCTTTGACACCAGCCATCTGTCTCAGTGAAGCCCTTTTGTAGGATGTCCACATCTTTAGTATTTACAATTATGGCTCCTAGTTTGCAGTCATCTGTAAACTTCATTAGCCACAGACCTTCCATGTTAAAGTTTACTTCAGGGAAGTAGATACAAAACAGGACAGGACCCTGGACTAGGCCCTGTGGTACTGCACTCATCACTGGTCCAAAATCATACTTGGAGTCTGCTACTTTCACAGTGTGTGTTCTGTCAGTAAGCCAGTTGGCAGCCCATCTTGTGACATAGCAATGTATACCTAGTTTAGTGGGTTTATCTATAATTACAGAGTGTGGGATGGTGTTGAAAGTCATGGCAGGATCTACATAGGCTGTGCGAAACACCTTACCCTTGTCTGCGGTTCTGGTGACTACTTCAATGCCATCTATCAGGTGTAGGAGACATGATCTGATTTTACAGACCCAACATGGTTGTGGTCCAGAGTTTGGGGATTACCAATGTCTTTTTTTATCAGTTGTATGATGATACATTCATGGCCTTGCAGAGCAGGCTCATCAGGCTAATGGGGTGCTAGTTCCTGGGGTCCATGGTGTCTCCACCCTTGTGTAGTGGGATAACCATTGCTGTGCACCATTCAGCAGGCACAAAGCCTGAGGTGAGGCTATGACTGAACATGGTACGTCAGTGTGGTGCCTGTTCGTTCTGTAGTTTGTGTAGAACACAGCCTGGGAAGTTATCTGGTCCCATGGATGCTGTGATACTGGCTTTGGAGAGTGTTTTTTACCTGTGCAGCCATGATGACAGCAACTTTGCAGTCTTCCATTATAGAGATGTGCTCTTTCATGGGTGAGAGGGGGTAAGGTTAACACTGATCCTATCTGCCAGGATGTTGGCAATATCATTTGGGTCTGTATATTTAGTGCCATTGAGCTGTAACTCAGAGCAGATTGGAGTGTTGCCATGACATGGACCTGTCTGTTGGGCAGAGATCTCCTGAGTAGACAGTATGGAACGGAGTACACATTGAGTTAAATTCAGTCTTGTTGCATGGGGCAACTGTTTGAGGCCAGTAATCCTCCTGTTGAGGTACTTCATTGGTCTTCTCAGCTGCTGAAGGTGCCTAGTCAGATTCATCGCAGGTGTGTTGTGGTACTCTCTGATGTGTCTGATGACTGATGGGTAGAGGGAACCTCCTTTGACCTACATGCAAAGACCTTGGCAGTTTGTGGGAACACATAGCATGAATTTCTGACCACTTTGTGAATGCGTTTCTGGAAGTACAGATGACTATCCACATTTGTCCATAGATCCCTTATTATCACCTCCATATTTAGGGTGTTGGCAACTATGTGGTATTTGTATGACTGTAGCTCAAGGACATACTTTTGACACCACATCTGTCTGACTGAGACCCTTTTTAAGGATGTCTCTGTTGTCCCAAATATCAATTATGACAACTTTTTGCAGTCATCCACAAACTTTGCTGAACATAGCCCTCGTGTGTTTGACTGCATTTCTGAAAAGTATACACCAGACAGGAGGGGTCCCAGGACTGAGCCATGGAGGACAGCTGCTGTTACCAGCTTGTACAGGAGACCACAATTCTTACTTTGTGTGATCTATCTGTGCCCCAGTTGGCAATCCATCAGATGACTGATGTATTTATGCACAGGTTGTTGATATTATGGATACGACATGTGTCTGGGATTTTCAAGGTCTATGTGGGACATGTGTATCTCATTTCATTGATGTATGTCCTGTGTGACTGCCTTGTAAACAATCTAGCAGGTTTTGGGAACCATGATCTGCCCATGACCAAACCGAAATTGGTAAGGTTGGGTGTTGTAGGCTCCCAATAGCTCTGTTTATGAGTTCCATCATGATGGACTCCATGGCCTTGCAGATCAGGCTTAGTAGGCTTATAAGACAATCGTTCTCATGTTCTGCTGTGCACCAACACTTGTGGAGTGTGTCAACCATTGCTGTAACACATTCAACAGTTTAATATCCTGTACAGAGGGTGAGGCTTAACAGACTGTTCAGGTGCAGACTCTGTTTGTTCTGGAGTTCACTTATGACACAGCTAGGGAAACAATGTAATCCCATAGACACCGTGTTTTCAGGTTTGGAAGGAGCTGTTTGCCCATTCTATATGTGATATCTGTGCTTTCACAATCTCCAGGTATTGGGAGCCTACAACACCCAACCCTACCAAGTTGTCAGTGAGAGGGTGGTATGTATGTATGGGCCTGTCTGACAGGATGTTGGCTATATAAGTCATTTACAGTTTGCACTGACTCAGGAAATATATGAGTGTACATTGCTATTTATGACATAGCGGAAGGAAGCGTCATGGTTCTCTATGGACTCCTTCATAGATTCTTTTGCCAGAACATGGACTGGATAAATTTGGAGTGCACATTGATTGTTGATCATACTGATTGCAGGTTTATTGATCTTCTTTGCTTTTTCACTTTCTGTGAACAACTTAAGTACTTGTGGTACATAGTTTGATTAATATAGGGTTCCAATATATTATATGTGTCTGTTTTCATATAACTGTGTGCAAAAGGCAGGATTAGTGAATAGTGACGGGTTCCTGGGGTGAAACATGCAACTGCCAGATATGTGTGGACCACTGCTGTACTCAGACATGGCCTAAGTGTGTGAGTATGCCCAGTATGACCTTTCAGTATGTTGTTGCCTGACATTTACTTCATTTATTGAAGTGTGTGAGCATCCCAGTATGACCTTTCCGTGTGTTGCTGAATAAAATGCACTGCATTTGTTGAAGTGTGTGAGCACACCCGGTATACACATTTATACTATATGTGTGTGGAAAATCAAGTTGTATTTTTACTGCAGGGCTCACCTTTGTGTCATAACTCAACAGGGATCATGCTGTGCCTGCAGGGCTTCCATGAGACACTTTGCATAGACTTATCAACATTTCTACATGCAGGGGGGACAGCTATTCTTTGTACATTGCTACGGGGCACACCTGATTGTTACTGTGGGTGTACATAGAATGAGGGGTTCACCTGACACTTATACACATTTGCTAGGCCTGCACTGCAGTGTAAGGTACACCATTTCAGTCTGTACTGTTGCCTATCGTACTGGCTTGAGGCATACTACTGTACTATGGATCTTAGTATCCAATGTCACGTATATTAGATTGCGACTTCATAGCCTACCCAACCCACATCACACCACCTGGCCTGCTGTTCTTTGTCTGCATAGGCCTGTGGGGGAGGTTACCCATATGCCTCTTTAGGGTCATGATACAACATTTCTTTGTGTTTGCATTAGTGTACAATTGTCCTGCTGTGTCTGTGCCAGTGTAATGCTGTCATGGCTTAGTAGTTCAGTACTGTGACTACAGTGCACAGTACCCTGGGTTTGAACCCAGTCACTACTTTTTATTTTCATGCTGGGCAGACCAGACTGTTTAAGGAACAGTAAAGCAAATATGAGCATGTTTACCTGACTTTGCTCAACTTTGCATGACTTTGCCCGACCTTGCCCAACATTGCCCGACATTGCACTAGTTAGCACGGGCAATTTTGTTTACATATACTAAATAGTGGTAAAAGCTGCTTAGCACTGCTTTATATTGCTTAAAACATGGCAATCATGCCTCAGGTGGTGCTGCAGGGCTGCCTAGGTCGGATACATATAGTACACTCTCTACACATGTTTGAAAACAGGTAGTGTCAAGTTAGGCATCCCTTTTATTTTATGTGTGAGTCAGAGAAAGGTATCATTTCCAAGTTTCCTACTGAGCTAGTGTATCTGCTATGCATTGCCTCTTTGCCAAGGCCAAGGCATACTGGGCACGCCTCCTTCTGCCTACTGGGGCAGGCTCAGGTTGTTCCTCCTCTGAGTCACGCTCTGCCTGTGCAGGCCTTGGCAATGGTGGGAGGCTGTTTGGCCCTGCCCCATGCTGTTCCAGCTGCAACTGTTTTCACAGGATCATATTGTGTAGCATGGCACATACCATGACAATTTGGGTACATGTAGTTGGTGAGTACTGCAAGGCGCCACCAGATATGTCCAGGTACCGGAACCATGACTTGAGCATCCCAAACACACACTCAATTACATTTCGTGTTTGTGCGTGTGCCTCATTATGGAGTTCTTGTTCAGGTGTGTGTGCATTTCTGATGGGTGTCATCAGCCATGGCTCCAGTGCGTATCCAGCATCCCCCACTAGGTGACCGTCAGGCATGTCCCCATTGGAAAATGTCTGGTACAGCTGCGTCAGATGCCAGATATGGGAATCGTGGTAGCTTCCAGGGCAGCCAGCACACACATTCAGTATTATGCCCTGGGCATCGCACATGACCTGGCAGTTGATGGAGTGGAAGCCCTTGCGGTTGAAGAAAGCCCTACCCCGCTCACCGGCTGGTGCTTTGATGTGTATGTGCGTGCAATCAATTGCACCCGCTATTTGCTGGAAGAGATGCATATTGCTGGCCAATGTCTCACGGGAATTGGGGAAATATACATGATCACCGACATGTGCTGACATGGCATTCAGGAACTGGTGCAGTACCCTGGATGCTGATGCCTGTGAAATCCCCATCATATCACCAGTTGGTCTCTGGAAGGTACCTGTTGCTAGTATTCTTAGGCCAACACATACCTTGGTTTCCACTGGGATGGGTTGCTCTCTGTTGGTTCTGTGTGTGAGGCGTGACCTGCACAGCTCAACAATTTGCTGCAGGAGGTCTCTGTCAACTCTATAGTGTTCCACTACCTCAAGCTCATGTAGCCCCCAGTAAGATACCCTGGGTCTCTACACTCTTCTCTGTCTCCTCACTGTGGGTTGCTCAGCAGCATTCGCAATGGCACCACCCTCAGCATCTTGCACATGTTGCCTTATAATAGCAATGGCAGCCCCTAACATTTTTTTGTCTTAGTTAAGCTTTTTAAGTTTTCACTTCTCTTTGTATACTGCAGTGTTGCAGTGTTTCTGAGTAAAACTTGGGGGAATGTTGTTTGCAGAGTTTTAAGTGCTGGGCTGGGCTGGGCTAGTGTACTGCCTGTGTAATTGGCTGAGTCTGACTGATTTCACCTGGCAGCTCTGCTAGCTCTCCTTGATTAACTTTCTACTACTTTTTTCCCTTCCTTTTCCCTTTCTGTTTCCACAGGGGGCAGCGCCACGCAAACAAGCGCAAACACGTGCACACAAGTGCACATGCGCGCACACAGGCTTACACAAGCTTAGGTGGGTGCACATCCACACACAGGCTTATCCAGCCTTACACAGGCTTACACGGGTGCACACACGTGCACACCGGCTTAGACAGGTTTACAGGCACGCACACGCACGCACACAGTGTAAGCATCTTTGCAAGAAACTTTAGAGATATCCACGGCATACACCTTCGGTTTCTGGGTTTCAGTTAAGACAACTGTAGACACGCCTCTTCCAGTCCTGAGTAACTGACAGCAAACACATGCCACTCTGCTCCAATAAGCTTACAGTCTTTCGTACATACCCCCTCATGATGTCACCTATCTTCTACTCTACTACTCCCCTTATCCTACACTTACACTCTAGGGACATGGTTCACATGGCAGGGAAAATTGGGATTCACTATCCTTATCCTCATTTGCATAGGCTTGCCTACTAATGCTTGGTT
>NC_056737.1:1861072117-1861114617 GCF_019279795.1 Protopterus annectens
CCTGCACACTATAGTAGACATGAGTTCCACTAAGCCATGGTGGATACACATTCAACTGCTGTGAGCACAAACACATCATCCAGCACAGGCATCCAACAGTATAGGAAATGTATATAAGTGTGTAGATTAAAACCAGAACACGTGTCCATTGCACAGCCACAGTATTATGAGCAGTCTATGTGTGGCACAGAACAGTGCCTGTCCAATCATACTGTAAGAACAGTAGTCCTGCATAATACCGAAGGGAATAATGATATACGGTGTACACTGTGGGGGCATGTGAGCGTGCTTCATGCAGAGTATGTCACACCTGGGGCATTGGTAACATGGAACTAGGAGATGATGCTGGCCAGGTGTGTGAGCAAACTGCTGCTACACAATACACTGGCAGGATGCTACCAGTGGGAGGAACACTGTAGACCAGCTAGGTCTACTCCTGACACAACAGGTCCATCCTTGGCAGGAGGAACCAACAGTTGTGGGTCACATTGATGTCACCACCAGTATCGGAGGAGGATCAGGGGAAGGCTGGTACATATATGGACTAAATGGATGAGGAGGCTGCAGACGCTTGGGTGGGGACAGTATACTGGAGGTTTACAGAGACATGCAGAGAGGGAAATGTGTGGTGTAGTATGGCAGGGCCAGCAACCGGGGAATGCATGGATGCTGTGTATGTGGAGCTCAGGGGCCAGGGAAAGGGAACATGTGTATGCCATTATGCTAGACATATGCAAACAAAGCAAAACAGCAATAGTGTAGTGGCCAGAGCATCCGCCTAACACATACGCATTCCTGGGTTGAGTCCCACTGCAGCACATTTATTTATTTATTTATTTATTTTTATTTATTTTCAGTTTGATTACCAGGGAAATCCATTGGGCCAAGATGTGCCCATTTTCGGTGGAGGCCTGGGGAGAAAAGCTCCATGTGGAATACAACAAAATAAGTTACAAATACAAAAGGTTACAAAATGTTAGAAATTAAGTACAAGATATAATAGCAAAAAGAAAGGTTACAAAAATGTAGGTTATACACTCAAAGAAGAGAAAATTGCAAGTGTAATATTAATCATATATTTTTTAATACAATCTAGGAGTTTATTTGATATCTGTTATTACAGATTCTTTGGAGAAGAGGGATTAAGCATGAGAGTCTAGTAGAGCAGGAGTAAGTAAAGGTTAGTGGGAAAGCTTATGTAGGGTGAAAGCATGAGCATTTCCATTTGGAAGATAGGTGTAGGAAGAGTTGGTTTTTGACAGCTTCAAGATTAGGAAGAGTCCTGAGTGAGGGAAGGAGAGAGTTCCATTTTTTACATGGGGAGAAGGAACGTAGGAGTTGTCCAGAGGGATGTTTGGGTTTATGAATGGAGATTAGGTTTTGGTGTTCAGATCTCAAAGATGTAGATGTGGGATGTAGGAAGGGAGAATATTCTTTAAGGCTGGGCATTTATCAGGGGAGAATATTAGTTTATGAGCGTAGGTTAGTTGGAGATAGTCTAGGTGATTAGGGAGTTCTAACCAGTTAAGGGATTGAAGGCAGAGGCAGTGGTGAGTTGAGATTTTGGATTTGGTGGCAAATTTAGAGATCTTATTATAGCAAACTTCAAGTTTAGAGGTGATAGATGAGGACAGATTGATTAGGATAGGAGCTCCATATAGAAGAGAAGGTAGGAGGTTTGCTAGGGTATGCCTACAGGAGTTGGAGAAAAATGGATTGTTCCTATATAACATGCCTAACTTTTGGTGGGTTTTCTTTATATTTTGAAGTATATGAAGATTGAATTTGAGGTGTTCATCTATGATGATGCCTAGGGGTTTTGCAGAGGGGACTACTTCTATTAAATTGGAAGATTTGCTTAGTATCTTGAAAGTGTTTTTGTCAAAGGAGGAGAATTTGGAGGGGAGGAATATTAGGATTTTAGATTTATTAGAGTTGAGGGAGAGGTGATTTTGGTGCATCCAACTCTCAGTAGTGGAAAAAGCTATTTGAGTTTTATCCAGAAGTTCAGAAATGTTGGGGGCGGCACAGACCAAAGTAGAGTCATCAGCGTATTGGATTACCTTGAAACTGTAGTTTTATTGGCCTTTTTGGGTCAATTCCAAACTCCTTGATCTCCCTCTCTTAAAACCAGATTGCCTCGTGGTTTTGGCGTCTTTTCAGATTTGTTGGCTGTTAGGGAAGCACCCACCAAGAGGAGAAAATGCTGAGAGAAGAAAGGAGCCACTTTTGAGATTTTAAGTATTTTTCTTCAGATTATTTGCTAAGTTTTTATGCATAGCCGCCTACTTTGAGCATTTTCTGGCTTGTTAAACTTGACTTCTGCATTGGAAACTGTATTTAGAACACAACCTAGAGCTGTTTACTGAATTTCCTGTTTGCACTTATTTTTAAAATGTTTTTTTTCTTAAAACTTGCATTTTATCTCTCTCTGGCCTAGCACTCAAGTGTGGGGTCATTTACTGCACTGCTATAACGTGTTGATACTTGTGAACCTCTGCTATTTTTAAAAAAACAAAAACACTTGCTTTTTTCCCACTTTTCTGAGATTTAAAAAAGTTTAGTTACAGGCTTGCTGTTCTGAACTGTTTATAAGTTTCTTGGAGGCCATTTTTTGCTTGGGCTAAAGGGAAGTCTCTCTGTTCATCAGTGGCAGTGATAAACATTGAGCAGCCTGCCTGCCGCTGTGGGAGTGGTTACTGCCTTGAAACTGTAGTTTTATTGGCCATTTTGGGTCAATTCCAAACTCCTTGATCTCCCTCTCTTAAAACTCTCTTTTGCGCGGTTTTGCACGTTTTTGTGCATAGCGCAACAATGGGCAGCGCTGCCTCATTGGGTTTAAACTATTCCTGGCTCCACGAAGTCTGCTCTTCACTTTTTCCCTTAGAACTGCTCTATCTCTCAAATTAATCACCATATTCTCATTCTAAGGCCCTTCACTGGTCCAAATAAGTAATCTTACAAGTTAGCACTATTAAACCATAAGCACTACTTACTCTTATACTCTCTACGATTACCTTGACCCCTATTGGTCCATCTTAATTCAGTTTCCCTATATTTCTCTAGCATGTCCAAAGGTCAGTCAATGGTTTCCTCTCCAGTCCAGCTGGTGAATCTGGGAAGTTTGAGGCAATGTTACAACTGTCTCATGTACATGGACAACCCTCTCCTCCTCCAAACAGGTTCAAATATATGTGAGAGATGCAACCATATAGCCAAACTGGAGGCTGAGCGCTCTCATCTCAAAACTGGTGAAACCAGTCAGGAGGAGAAGGTAACCTCACACAACACAATTCCAGTATCGCATAGTCCCACCACATCAGCGAACCAAACACATAAATACACAAAAACATACTCAGTGGCTCTAAATAAAAATCTACCTAAGCAACAGAGACCTCCAAAGCAGACATCCAAGCAAACGCTACCCCAAAACAAACACGCACAACACATAGCCCACAAAGTCAGTGTGCCAAGCAGCCACAGCCCTTAAGGCTGAATAACACACCTGATACTCTTGTAATAGGTGACTCTATTGTCAGACACACTGATGTCCCGCTCAACAGGCTGAACAAAGAGAAGGTCACAGTGAGCTGCCTAATGGGCGCTAGGATCCACCACATAACGCAAGCACTCAGGTCACTCCAAAGCAAATACAAATATGACTCAGTCATCATACATGCTGGTGTGAATGACCTGAGACGTACCTCCCTGGACTACATGAAAAGAGACATAGAGGAGCTCTTTGATCATTTAGCCCAGGCCGGTATGATCCTAACCTTGAGCAGCATCTTAACCTCACCTAGAATGATGCCACAGTACAAAGACAAAATGATCGATTTTAACAATTGGCTAAAATTTTGGTGTCATTCAAAGGGGATCCAGTGTCTGTCAGCCTGGGATGACATGCTCGACAAGCCACGTTGCTTCGCTAGGGACGGCTTGCACCTGTCACCACTGGGCTTTCGGATATTGGCAAAGGCTGTTGCCACCCCCATAGTGCCTTTTTTAGGAAAGGCTCAAAAGTCAAACCCACCTCCGTAGACAGCACAAGGAACAAGAAACTAAGGGTAATGCTGATAAACGCCAGAAGTCTTAACCTCAAGATGCACGCACTCAAAGCTCTCCTCAGTAGGGAGAACATCGATATCTGTGCAGTGACAGAAACCTGGTTCAAGGCTCCAGAGAGCACCCCAGCACTAACAGGTTATACCTCATATCATGCTTTTCGGCCCCAAAACCCAGACCGAACCACAAAAGGATGGGAAGTTTCCATATTTATCAAGGATATCCTCACCTTCAGGTTAGTGGCATTGCACGAAGTATCGGAGATCATCCATGTGCAACTAACAGTGGGCAAGACTGCTTTTCAGTTTATAGCATCCTACAGACCACCCTCTCAAAGTAAGGAATCCAACTCAGCTTTCCTGAAAACATTGGAGAACATGAAGATCTCTCCGAACACCATTATATTGGGTGACTTCAACTACCCAAACATAGACTGGGAGCACTACTCAAGCCCCAGCACCTTAGCCCAAAGGTTCCTGGAAATTATAAACTCAAATGCTATGGAATAACTAGTCACCACTCACACAAGAGGGGATAACATACTAGACCTGATCATTACCAACATGGGTACTCTATGCTCCATACCAGAAGTATATCCCTCATTGGTAAGATCAGACCATAAATTAATTTCACTGGATATCCACATCCCGACCCCACCCCCAACCCAGAAAACCACAGTGAAAAGCTTTTCAAAAGCAAACTTCTCACTTCTCAAAACTGAAGTGGAATCCTTCAAGGCCCCAGGGCCAGTGGAAACTACGGCCCAAACTGCAGAATCCTATATAAACGCATTCTACGGACATCTCCAGGAATGCATGGATCATGCTATCCCAAAAAAAACTAAGACCAATCATCCAAAGGCAGGCATCCAGTCTGGTGGACCCCAGCCATAAATAAACTGTACAACAGAAGGAGGAAGCTACTACATGATAGAGCAAAATCCCTAATAGGGAAGGCAGCTCTGATCAGTACTAGCAAAAAATTACGATCCCTCATAAAATCCTCCAAGGCCAGCTTCAAGAGAAAAATTGCACAGGACACTAAAGACAATCATAAGGCTTTTTTCAGTTATGTTAGGAACCTGGGATGCAACTCCCAGACTTGTTCTGAGTTGATTCTAAACGACAAAAAAATACACTGAACCCACAGACATCGCCAATATCCTGGCATACAGGTTCAGTGCAAACTTCTCCACCACAAAAGAGCAAGTATCTATCCCGGCAGAGGGCTGCCTCCCAAACATCTCTGATGCTCAGGTGAAGGCTGCCCTCTCCAAAGCAAAAAACACTTCCATGGGACCAGATGGCATCCCGGGTTGCGTCCTACATGAACTCCAAGAAGAACTAACCCCTCAAATAAAACAGCTGTACAATCTCAACCTCACTACAGGATATGTGCCCACAGAATGGCGTACAGCAACAGTGGTCCCACTCCACAAAGGTGGAGCCTCTACGGACCCTGGAAACTATCGCCCCATAAGCCTGACTAGCCTAGTCTGCAAGGCTATGGAGAGGATCATCATGGAGTGCATAAATAAAGACATTAGGGACCTACAGACACTAGATCCTACCCAATTCGGCTTCGACAAGGGCAGATCCTGCCTTTTGAACCTGGTCGACTTCTTTGAAACAGTCATCAAAGCCATAGATGAAGGGAAGGTAGTCCACACAGCCTATCTGGACCTAGCAAAGGCATTTGACACAATACCCCACTCGGGCATCATAGATAAGCTATCCAGCTTAAATATAAACCCCTATGTTACAAGATGGGTCGCAAACTGGCTCAAAGACAGAACCCACAGAGTGAGAGTTGCTGGAGCCATGTCAGACTTGAAACCGGTCACAAGTGGCATCCCACAAGGTTCTGTCCTGGGACCGCTCTTGTTCGGTATATACTTTTCCGAAGTACAGGCCAACGTGGGAGGACTATGGCTCACCAAGTTCACAGATGACTGCAAACTGGGCGCCATAATCGACTCTCCAGCTGAGACAAGCATCCTTCAAAAAGGTCTCACAGAGACGGATAACTGGTGCCAGAGCCATGGTCTAAAGCTAAATGACAAAAAGTGTATAGTCATACCCTTTGGCAAAAACAATGTGCCCACAAATTACCACATAGGCGGTAACCCATTAAGTACAGAGAAAGTAATTAGGGATCTGGGGACCCAAGTTGATAGCAATATCTCCTTTGACAACCACATTGCCAAAGTGGTTAGAAAGACCTTCTACATATCCCACCTCATCATGAAAGGATTCACATCTAGATCAGGAGAGGTAATCGTGCCCCTTTATTCATCCCTCATCAGGCCTATCATGGGGCAATATAATGCCCCTTTTGGGATGTACCTTACCCGACACCTGCAGCAATTAGAAAGACCCCAAAAATATCTCACCAAGAGGATCAAGGGACTCAAGCAGATGCCATATGCTGCTCGGTTAAAAAAACTCCAGCTCTACTCAGTTGCATACCGCCTACTTCGAGGCGATCTATGCCTGACATATAAAGCTATGTCCAATCCAGAATTAATGGACATGCGTCACCTCAGTAAATCTAAATCCCTTAGAGCCACACTCTCGAGGGACTTGAACCTCAGCACAGAAATAAATAGAACTTGCTGGAGCGATAGATTCATAACCCAGAGGCTCCCTTCGCTCTGGAATAGAATTCCAATTCATGTTAGGCAGAGCACTTCACTGAATCTCTTCAAGAAGAATCTTGATGAGTGGATGGGGGATTGTAGGTTTGTCCCGGGGATTACTTCTGTGTCACTATTAGACAGAGGCACAGTAAACTAATACTTAAAAAGGGCACAGTATACTCAAATCAAGGGGTGGCATAAGCCAAACAAAATCGGGCTAGGCTTGTAATTGCCCTAGGGCAGATAGCCTAGTATGAACCTATGAACCTATGAACCTATGGATGACTGTAGTGTCAGGGATGTAAGCATGTAGGTTATTTATGAAGATGTTGAAATGCATGGGTCCGAGGATGGATCCCTGAGGAACACCAGTTGGGGTAGGCAGGAAGGAAGAGGAGGAGTTCTTCCATTTGACAGTTTCTGATCTGTCTGAAAGGTAGCTGGAGAACCAGGAAAGAGTGTTGGAGGAGAGATTAAGGTTTGTGAGATGGAGGAGAAGGTGGGAATGGGAAATGGTGTCAAAGGCTTTTGAAAGATCTAGCAGAACTGCAGATACTATGAGTCCAGAGTCTCACGCAAGATTGACAGCTTCTAGGAAGGATAGAAGGGCAGTTATATTACTGTGGCCAGGGTGGAATCTGTGCTGGGTGGGAGTAAGGAGGTCATTCTGAATTAGATATGGTAAAAGTTGTTGGTGGACACATTTTTCTAGGATTTTAGATAATGGAGATAGGAGGCCAAAGGGGCGGAAGTTGGAGATAGAGGTGTCTTTGCCTCCTTTATGAAGAGGAAGAATGTAGGCTGAATGCCAGAGTTTGGGCACATAAGATTCTTTTAAGGATCTATTGATCAGGATGCTGATTGGGAGAGCAACACCATCAGCTGCATATTTGAGGAAGGTGGAGGGTATATTGTCTGGGGCATTAGAGCAAGGCTTTAGTTTAGATAAAAGCTTTTTTATTAGGAAGGTAGATACTGGCTTGAGATGGAAATTGGGGGAATTGTTATTTGGGGAGATGGGTGTGTGGAGGAAGTTGGGAGGGTTTGTAGTAGGGAATGTTTTAGTTAGTTTGGCTATGGATTCAGTGAAGAAGGTATTGAAATGGGTGCTCAGTTCGCTGTCAGTTAAGCTAGGATCAGGGCAGGGGTTATTTCTAGATCCTGGATGGAGAAGGGAGTTAACTGAATTCCAGAATGATTTAGGGTTCTTGTTGTTGTTGAGCTGAAATTTGTTAAATAAGTTTTTTTTGTCTTTGGTAATAAGTTTTTTTTACTTGATTGCGGAGTTGGGTATATTGGAGGAGGGCAGTGGACAGTTTGTTTTTCTGGTAAAGCTTCCAGGATTTGTCTCTGTGGTGCATACTATGTTTACTTTCTTTGGTGAGCCAGGGAACAAATTTGCTTTTGATTTGTTTGTTTCTTAGGGGGGGCTAGAGAGTTAAGAGTATTTAGGAAGACCGAGTTAAAATGTTCTACAGCGTTGTCAAGAGGGAGAGTGTTTAGGATTTGCCAGTTCATTTGTTTTAGGATGTTAGAGAAAGTAGAGGGGTTGAAGTTGCTAAGGTTATGGGTCTGAATAAAGACATGTTGGTGTTGGATGGTGCTAGTAGATCTATGGATGAAGGCAGGGAGATGGTCACTGAAAGTGTCGGGGATTGTGTCAGAGAGAGTAATTTTATTAGGGTGGGAGACTAGTATCCAATCAATGATGGAACCAGGAGGTTGTTTTTTGTTTGGTCGAGTAGTTGAATGGATCACGTGAGTGAAGTTGTAAAGGTTAATGGATAGAAGAGGGGAAGGAGTGTTGATTTTATTCCAGTCAATATTGACATCACCTAGAATAAAGGTTTCATATTTTATTTTGTTTGAGGCCCAGTGTAGGATATCTTCAAGGGTGGAGATATTGTTGCCGGGTGAGATGTATACGGAAATAATGCAGATAGTTTTATGTTTATTCAAACGGAGAAGGCTTGTTGTGATTTCAGAATTTTTGAATTGAGGGGTTAGGATTTGAAGAGGGATAAGAGAGAGAATATTGGAGTCAATTAGAGCAGAGCCTCCACCTTTTTTATTTATACGGTCGCTTCTGAGTATTTGGTAGCCAGGAGGTAGGATTTCTGAGTCAGAAATATGGGGTTTTAGACAGGTTTCGGATAAGGCTAAGATGTCAGGTTGGTGGTGATTGATCCAAGCATGGATGAGGTGAGATTTGTTGTTAAGGCTTTGGGCATTGATAGTGAAGATCTTAAGGGTATTAAAGGGGGAAGAGGGAGGAGAAGGGGAGGAGGAGTTGTCTATAGTGGGTGAAGGAGGGGGTGGAGGGTTGGTGAATTTTGTGTGGAGGCAGGGGCCAGGGTTTGGATGAATGTCTCCTGATAAGGCAAGAAAATTACAGGGAATAACCTTTGGCCTGAGGTGTTTGCATTGAAGGTATTTATCAGAGGTTAGTAGTAATTTAAGAGTGGGAGTTTTTATAGGGGTAGTGAATAGCTTAACATGGAGAAGGTGCAGTGGGTTGTGATGTATAAGGGAGGAGGATATGTTGTGGAAGTGAGTGAGTTGGGAAGATTGTGGTTGATATTTGTGGATAATTTGGGTAGGGGGAAGCAAAGGGAGGGCTATATGGGTGTAAGAGGTAGCATGATACAGGGGAATTAGAAAAAAGAGAAGGAGGCTGGGGAGTCGGATGGATAAGGGATACAGGGGGGGCAGGATTTGAAGGAGGGAGTAGAGAAAGGAGTAGGGAGAGCAAGTAAAAGAATTTGTTGAGGAGGGATGGTATAAAAGTGTATGAGGAGAGTTAAAGAGATAGGCAGGATAGGGGAAGACAATTATATAGTGGAGTTTGGATTGGATGGGAGTAGTGGTAGTGGGATAGGATATAGGAGGAGGGGTATAGTAAGAATAAAGAATGGGGGATGGGAAATTATGAGAAGAGTGAGATAGGATAATAGAATGGAGGAGGGGTAGTATACTGTGAGCTGTGATGATGAAGTTAGTGGGAAGGGTTTGTTGGGAATAAATGTAGCGGTGCTGGGGCGGTTGTGAATTGGGGGCAGGGTAAGGGAGCAGACTGAGCCCGAAGGGCGAACAGAGTGGGAAGCAGAACCAAAGAGGGCCAGAGAGGTGCAAGAGCCAATCAGAGGAACATTGAAGCAGAGGGGTAAGTTAGCAGTGCAGTATGTAGAGGGAACATAGTTGTTAGTTAAGGGTGGGCTATGAGGATTTAGGAGAGTGAAGAAAAGAAATGTTAGAGCTACAAGTGGGCTACAAGAGTATAGGAGATGAGCAAGAAAGAAGTGTTGACACTTAGAGAGAAAGCCTGAAGAGGGAGCAAAAAGGTCTACTTTAGAGGGGGAATGATGCCACCTAGTGGACAGATGTAGAAGTACACCTAGGCCTCTGGGATATCATTTGGACCAAGACAAACAGAAGGAAGAAGGGAGCTAGTGTAAGTCAGGGAAGAGGTGGAGGAGCAGAGAAATTGGAGCAAGGGGGGGGGGGGTTAAGGCTGCTGGCTTTTCCTGGCAGGGAGTATACTAAGCAACTAGCAAGGTTTAAACAGTAAGGTAATTAAGGTTTGCCAGCAGAAGCACATACTTATTTAGAATCTTCTTGGCTTTAATTCCAAGGGGACGAGGCGGCAGAGTTCTACTGTTGCAGCAGCAAGTGGATGAGCTGTGATAATTTGGTTGGGACAGGGTGTCCACACAGGCTAGATTCCTGGGGTAAAAGCAGGGGCAAAAAGCTAAAGGACAGGAGAGAAAGTGGAATGAGAAGTAGTAATTTAATAAAGTAAAACACACTTTGACTCCTAGTCGTAGTATTAGGCAGTTACAGTGCATGTATTAACAGTAAAAGTAGCAAGCATCATTTAACAAATGAGTAGAAAGTGAAACAATCATTGCAGCTAATAGTTATTTACTATAGCAGCAGACATCATTTAACAAATGAGTAAAAAGTAAAACAATCATTGCAGGTAATAGTTAATTACTATAGAGTAATGGCGTCTTGAGCGCCAACTTAAACATTTAGCTCACCAACTTGCCAAAAACCCATTTGAAGTAGAACAAGAGCTTGTCTGTTCGAAATTGGCCAATAAAACAAATAGGCACTCTAGAATGGACAGGCTAGTGTTGTAGTACAGAGTGCTTTAAGCACTTGGGAGGATAGCGTATCTCAGAAACATGCACAAGGAAGTTGGCGTTTACAAGGATAGTAAAAGTCAACAACTTCACGGCGTATTTGGAGTACATTAACCAGTACTCTCCTCAAAAATAGCAGCTAACAGCTGTTTATGAAGAGAAAATATATCAATACCCTCATAATAATAGCAGGTAATAGATTTAGCAGAGATAGTAAATTATAAGCTAGCAATCTCTGTATCGTTTGTTAAATACATAGACCAGTACATTCTACAGATAGCACATTATAGCTGACATACCATTTACAGAGTACAGAGCTTAAAGAAGGGACATGTAATCATCACCAATAACTATATTATAATATGTTCAAGCACAACATGACAGTCTTAGCACTTTCTTAATACAGAGTGTGACTATAATAAGCCATAAAAAAGAAACAATGCAAAAGACAGTGAAACAGGTTCTGCTTACTGTAGGGGTATACACGCAGCCAGGACGCTCAGCAGCCGGGCAAAGTTTAAAGATGGCGCTCAAAGTTTGGGAGGGGTTTTATCACTTCCAGAAGGAAGTTCAGGAACAGGGGGGAGGGGAATGGGAGGGAGTAATCAGGTACAGGCCAGGAAGCAGTAAGTCTGAGACACGGGGGGAGGTACCATAGAGATAATGACTGAAAAGGAAATATAGGTTCTGGGAGTGGGGAGAGATCTGACGATAGAGTTTAGTAATGGGATGCAGTGATATCCCAAGCAGGGGAATAAGTTAGAATAAGTGGGAGAGAGTGAGATGGAGAGAGAGAAAGAAAGAGGAGAGCAGTGTAGAGAAGTGTATTAGTAGGAGAAGTAGTTATCCACGGGTAGGATGAGAAGGTAGATATGGGGTGAAGAATAGAGAGCGAGAGAAAAGAGCAATACAGCATAGAGCGATACGGGGAAGCAGAACCAAAGAGGGCCAGAGAGGTGCGAGAGCCAATCAGAGGAGCATTGAAGCAGAGGGGTAAGTTAGCAGTGCGGTAAGTAGAGGGAACTTAGTTGTTAGTTAAGTGTGGGCTATGAGGATTTAGGAGAGAGTGAAGAAAAGAAATGTTAGAACTACAAGTGGGCTACAAGAGTATAGGAGATGAGTAAGAAAGAAGTGTTGACGCTTAGAGAGAAAGCCTGAAGAGGGAGCAAAAAGATCTACTTTAGAGGGGGAAGGATGCCACCTAGTGGACAGATGTAGAAGTACACCTAGGCCTCTGGGATATCTTTTGGACCAAGACAGACAGAAGGAAGAAGGGAGCTAGTGTAAGTCAGGGAAGAGGTGGAGGAGCAGAGAAATTGGAGCAAGGGGGGGTTTAGGTTGCTGGCTTTTCCTGGCAGGGAGTATACTAAGCAACTAGCAAGGTTTAAACAGTAAGGTAATTAAAGGTTTGCCAGCAGAAGCATATACTTATTTAGAATCTTCTTGGCTTTAATTCCAATTGGACGAGGCAGCAGAGTTCTACTGTTGCAACAGCAAGTGGATGAGCTGTGTTAATTTGGTTGGGATAGGGTGTCTGCACAGGCTAGATTCCTGGGGTAAAAGCAGGGCCAAAAAGTTATTTAGAATCTTCTTGGCTTTAATTCCAAGGGGATGAGGCAGCAGAGTTCTATTGTTGCACCAGCAAGTGGATGAGCTGTGTTAATTTGGTTGGGACAGGGTGTCCACACAGGCTAGATTCCTGGGGTAAAAGCAGGGCCAAAAAGTTATTTAGTATCTTCTTGGCTTTAATTCCAAGGGAATGAGGCAGCAGAGTTCTACTGTTGCAGCAGCAAGTGGATGGGCTGTGTTAATTTGGTTGGGACAGGGTGTCTACACAGGCTAGATTCCTGGGGTAAAAGCAGGGCCAAAAAGTGAAGGGGTATACACGCAACCAGGACGCTCAGCAGCCAGGATCGGGCTATTTTCCATGTGATATCTATATGTTACCTTTGTTGTGCTGTATAAACTACTAAGTAACATCGATATTTGCACAGGAGTACTGCCTTAAATGCACATGTGAAGTGTCATACTGACTAAGGCACTAGTAAGTATGTGTAAGCGCATAACAGCAGTAGTACGCATGGATACGCATTGGTAAGTGTGTGTACGTGTACTCACGCAGGGGTAAGCATTGCCTATATAGATTGAGCTAAGTAGATGCTACCTGAGTGTAAGGTAATGCAACCCAAGCTTAGCATTGCTTAGCTCTGCGCATACACGCGCACACCCACGTACGACCGCTCAAATGTCCCTAACTCACACTGTATCCGACAGCTGGTGTTTTGCCCTGAAACACAATATACAGCCTGTGGAAGGGTCACACCCGGGATGCTGCACATCATACAGTACGTGATGTACCATTAAACCATGACAGATGTACATAACCACTCATTCCACATACATATCATCCAGTGCAATCAGTCAACAGCACAGGGAATGTAGTAATAACACAACACACAACCTCTTAATGCATGAATCTTGGACATATTGCACCATAATGTGGGTACATATAGGGATATCTGTCATATCCTGCTCTAATACACTTCAAACATTGCAAATTACATGGTTATATGTGGTAGAACACATGCATTGCTAGAGATGATAAGTCTGAAACACATACATGTCTGCACGAATGACAGACCTCAGTTCTAAGGTCATCTATGTTAACTGCCAAGAGAATGAGGTACAGACCACACATATAGGCCAAGCATGCATGC
The DNA here is from genome assembly GCF_019279795.1 of Protopterus annectens. NCBI lineage: Eukaryota > Metazoa > Chordata > Ceratodontiformes > Protopteridae > Protopterus > Protopterus annectens. The sequence goes on from NC_056737.1 coordinate 1,861,085,683, forward strand.
ACATATGGGCGGCTATACATCTGTTAATGTAGAGAGATAGACATCTATAGGTATATATATATGTGTATGTATGACTCACAAATGACCATATAACAGCAATCATACAGAGATAGATTAATATGTTCAGTGTACATATATATATATATATATATATATATATATATATATATATATATATATATATATATATATATATAGCTAGAGCTATATCAATGTCCAGTTCTCTCCCTCTATATATGGGGGTGTAACATATGCATTTATGCATATATACAAAATATATATATATATATATATATATATATATATATATATATATATATACATATATATATATATATGTATATACAGATAGACATGTGTATATGATTTCCACATGGGAATGGACACCTGGCCCACTCCGTACGATAGAACTGTCCATGAGCACAGTTAATGGGGGTGGGGGCACACATGAGGGACACCTGGTAATTACTGCAATGTAACCCCCCCAGCCCTAACGGATATGCTGTGCAAACCAATATCCAGCACATGCAATACTTGACAGCAGGACCCACCAGAACACAGCTTTATCCATGTCACCTGTACATGTCAGGCCAATATCTGTAACATATCATGCAGATACGCCATTGTACCATAAATGTACTATGTTGAAGAGCTACACATTACAACGGTACAGATATGCACACACATCCATACATTGACGATCATGTGCAGGTATATACATATATATATATATATATATATATATATATATATGGGTCTACCTGAGATGGTCGACAATTCATTTGATCGACTTTTATTTGGTCGACGATTCATTTGATCGACAAGCAGTTTTTTGTGGGGGGCTTCACCCCCCACACCCCCCAATGTGGGGGGCTGTGCCCCTCACACCCCCTCTAAATATATATATCAACTCCAGGGTCGCACAACATTGGGGAGGTGGGCAAATCTGCCTGTCGATCAAATGAATTGTCGACCAAATAAAAGTCAATCAAATAAATTGTCGACCATCTCAGGTAGACCCATATATATAGATATATATATATATATATATATATATATATATATATATATATATATATATATATATATATATATATATACACACACAAACACACACACACACACACACACACACACACACACACACACACACATATATACCTATATATAGATACGATATATGGGCTATATGGGTACATAGACATATACACAGACAAAGGGTATTAGTAGCCATACATGTGTAGCAGTAGTGTGGATGTACTGAGTGGAATGTATATCCCCAGCCACAAGCCCTGTAACCGGTACCTGTGACATGTGTGGTGTGGGAACCAGCCCAACAAAGGGGATACGTACATTGCACATATGCCCACTCACAGTTCAAAGGACATGACACGACACACAGGTATGTATACACAGACAACCTTTATTTGTGTACCATACAATAATGTATGCCATTTCTGACAGCACATGGCTGTTGATGTATGTAACCAGTGATGTATGCAAGGCCCACACATAACAGTCAATCCAGACAGTGCGGATATATATCATACTATGGTGTCCAAGCTAAGCCCTTCAATTTTTTATAACATTTGACAATGGATTAGCCTGCACAATACGTAACAGTCAACAATATCAGATGTAGTTCAGCAGCCTTCAGTTACACCCTGTAGTCAAGGCCTAGGGGGACATTCATTACTTGTGGTAACATCAATGTATCTGTCACATGTATGGTCCCTCGCCAACAAATTTTGTGGGTGTCCACTCTATGACTGGGATGATAGTAGGAATGCCAGCAGTGGTGAATGAAAGGCCATTACCTAACAACCCATACCCGTATCACAGCAGGACAAAGGCTGCCATATATGTGGAGGACGAAAGCAGGAATACAGAGCTATACCAGCAATATTGCAGTAACACACCCTGGAACATGCTGGTGTTACAGGATATGCTGCAACATACCCTTATGCAGGAATACAACATCAGGTACACACATGGATATAGCCATGTACTGCTAGCATGCAACACACACACTGCCAGTGTAATATCCAACACAGGACCTGTGTGGCGGACAGACAACACATGATTGGCACACCTCTGTCCAACTAGAGGATGGCCCACAGTAGTGAGTTATGCAGACAGTCTGCAGTCCAAGGTAAACTAGTATGTATACACACACACACACACACACACACACACACACACACACACGCACACACGCACACACACACACACACACACACACACACACACACACACACACACACACACACACACACACACACACACACCCTGCAACACAAGTATTATGCATATTATTACACCACTGTACTCACAGTCTGTCTGTATGTCCTGATCCTCCTACATGTAAGTGGCTGCCCTGAGTGCACAGGTACTCCTGTAAGAGGTATTGCTACCTGCTGTCTGTAACATTGATGCCCACACACAAGAAGGATTTCCATCACACAGGGAATGTACAGGGAATATGCCCACATGATACTGCACGTGTAGTCATATGTATATAATATATATATATATATATATATATATATATATATAAATATATATATATATATATATATATATATATATATATATATATATATACATGTCCATATCATCCCACCATATGTCCTGGACATGGAGTGTTGCCCTATCCCAGCCCCTATAGCCCCAATGTAGTAGTGCAGGGGGATGTCTGGTATGTATAGCTGGTATATTAGTAGACATTTGTTAAAGTCATTGGGATTGTTGTCACAGACACTGTGTGTGTGGAAGGTGACATATGCTCATAACATGTATGCCATTGGCTACTAGCAGACATCCTAAGGTTATCATGGTACAGTACCTGCATATATAGCAGGTACGACAGCCGTGTCACAGCACAGGGTAAGCTATACCTCTGTGACAGTGCATAACCACAACCAGTGTGAACACAACCACAGCCACATATGGTACGTTAGCATACTAGTACAGCATATGTACTATCTGTCCTACACCATCCTCATAAGTGCCACTCACAGCATGACCCTACATATACTGGGCTGCTACACAGTCTGGTCTGATGGCTGTCTGTGGTATGGGACATGTGTGTGTATGGCCCTACACACATATAAGGTAATACGGTATCATACAGTGGGGAAGCATGTCGCAACATATAGAAGGAGAGCTAGGCAATGACATCTACTACAGTCTTTACACAGGCCACAGTACATATGAACAATACACACACTGCCAGCATTCACCATCACTACACAGCCCTCAGTACTGTACAAAAATTCACAGGATTTCCAGGATATGTCATTAAGTGTAACCCCTACTGTACATGACATGTGTAGCACTCTGATATATCACTGGCATATTATCACATATGTTGACACTGTTTATGGTGTACAGCACATATGCACCACTTCATGCACGACATATATAAAGTTTGACAGAGGTGTGGCTGACAGCACATACACAGTGCCAGTATAGACATGTCACTGTGATACCCTCATTAATCAACCATTGTAATGAGATTTGTTGCAACATATGTCCAATGAGGGATATGTAGTCAGTAAATGTCATGGCTTTCACCTTCAACAGACTGCATTCCTCACAGTACCTTTTGTATTCCACAGATAGCTGCATTGTGGCTAACACATGACACCAAAGGCACAACACTGCCCAGTCTGCAGATGAGCCTGCAGGTGGGGATTCCTGATATACATGGAACTGACATGGCAGGTATTGCATTATGTATGACAGGCATATCCAGACAAACACTATTAATCCAACATTACTCCACATGCAGTATAGCAGCACTTACAGTTTGTAGGCAGGTCAAGCACATCCCCTTCCTGTTTCTTGCCCTCTTCCCACAGTGTATGTTGTTAGAGGTAAATCCCCAACCCATCTAAAATGCTGTTTGCCAAACGACAGTTCTAGCTCCTGCTCACAGTGACAGCAAGGGCCAACACCACCAGGATGTTCCCAGGTAGTGGAGTGCAATTCCATGCAATTGGCTATCGGAATGTTACCACACCTGTTCCACATGCAATCGGCTAGGGAAGGCCTGCAATACGTGCAGAGGCCATCAGCTGATCATGAGCATCACGTTAAATACACATGCTGCTGCCTAAGCAATGCAGGTGTGGGCCTCCACATCCACCATAGAGGGTGTGGGGGAGGCAAACAGAGGCGAATACATGTCACACACCTACCAGCACAGGGTATCAAACACCCGACAGCTATGTAGTACTATCACAGTCTGATGCTGTTATTGGATGCGCCACATAGGTTATCTGGTGGGGAGCACTCAGAACATATATGTGATGGTAGCTATACCATAGGTAACATACACCTGCCTGTCTGCATGAACAGGTGCCAGCATCAGCACAGGCACACTCACACAGGGATGCACACACATTAACACACTTGGCAGGGCCAGGAGTGCAACCCGTCATTAGTGGGACTGCCACAACACATCAATGTGCAGGGAACACATGCACCACATGGGAGATACGGAGGTCATATGGGCAGTGAGTATGAGGGAGTGTCAGACATAAGACTGAATACTCCACTGTGCCCTGGGGGGAAGTAGTGCATGTGGATGTGGACATACACACCATAAAACACACACATAAACACACAGGGTCCAGTTTGGACATGCATGGGTGCATGTCTGCATGGGTGTGTGTTGGCCAACAGTGCCAGAAGGCTTTTCAAGGGTAGGCAATGGGTATACCTTGGCATCAGCCCATATGACAATGGTCTGCATTGTGGCACAGGCCTTTAGCTTCTGAATTTGCCTCCACTGGTGTGTATTGCATCCATCTTTCAGGCACCTGGGTGACCATTGTGTGTGACCAATGTTGTGCATCACTTGCCATGTATCTGTTTCCTAGTCCCTGACTTGGATGGTGTCTAGCATGAAAAATGACATGTGGAACTGTACCTGGGGTGTCTGGCCCATACTGTGAACACAACTTATCATTAGATGTGCCAGTCGTACCCATGTGTGGCAGGGAGTGGTACTGGTCAGCAGATTCACCCTGCACCCACATAGGTAGCATGGTAACAGCATTTCCTGATGTCAGTGTCATCTGTCCGTACATGCCATGTTGTCAGGCATGGCATGTCTGTTGTGAGTCACATGTGAAGGCACAGTGAGGTTGCTAACTGTAATTGGCAGGCCTTGATGCCACATGTATGGGTATGGCTTTGCACCCCAGTCTCTCAGCCATTTACATCTGTTATCCCTGTATGGTTGGCATTGTGGTAAGTAGGGCCACCATACATGAAATTAGCAAGACCACTCCACATTGCCCACAGGTGTCACCGACTCACAACCACCTCTACACAGGACATGAGTTACAAACACACACACCTGTCATGTCTGGGAGTAGAACCCCTACCTAGTTGGTTTACTACACTACAGGACTACGCAGTTACATTACACGCCAGTGACATTACTGAAGTTCATCTTCCCCAAAGGTGTATTTCACAATTAATGACATCAGCAGGGCTATCAAAGTAGGGCATTTGTAATGTACTGCGAGTGAGTAGCCTATAATGCATTGCTCCATACACAGACATTGAGACACACACATCACATCAGGAACTGGCATGGATGGAGATGGAACACTACCACCGTTCTAATTCACATAACAGCAGTACACAGTTACAGGATGCACCACAGTGATTACTGGGCTATTAATTTCCCAGAGGTGTACTTCTAGATGAGTGACATCAGCAGCCTTGGCAAAGTAGAGTATTTGTATTATATGGAGTGTGAGTAGCCTAAAAAGCATTTCACTCGACTCAGTCAGACAGTTACCAGGGTTGGGGCTTGAACACCTATCTAACTAGTTTAGCACACTACAGCAGTGCACAGTTACAGGATGTGCTACAGCGATTACTAGGCTATCAGATTCCCAGAGGTGTACTTCTAGATGAGTGAAATCAGCAGCCTTGGCAAAGTAGTGTATTTGTATTGTATGGAGTGTGACTAGCCTAAAACGCATTGCTCTCTACCCAGTCAGACACACACAAACAGTTAACAGGGCTGGGGTTAGAACACCTACCTAACTAGTTTATCACACTACAGCAGTACACACTTACAGGACATGGCACAGTGACTACAGGGCTAGCATCTTCTCGGAGGTGTAATTCTAGGTGAGTGACATAAGCAGCCTTGCCAATGTTTGATATATGTATTGCACGGAGTGTGAGTAGCCTAACAAACATTTCACTCTACACAGTCAGAGGAAAACAGGCACACATACAAACACACACTTACACAATTAACAGGTGTGGGGTTAGTACTACTACCTAACTACTCTGTCACTACAGCAACATGCAGTTATGGGATGCACCATGCATTTTAATGAGCTATAGCTCTCCCAAAGGTATAATTCACATTGGATGACCTCAGCAGGCTTGTCATACTACTGCTATGGGGAGGACAGTGTGTGCATGGGCCATACCCCATTCATGTAGGGGTTGACATGCCACATGCGGGCACACACGTGGGGTCATATTTCACAGGTGTGTGTATACAGCTATTAGATGGCTGCTTCCTTGTGCAGTCTTGTTGCACAGCTGACATGTACACGACATAGTCTGTCATGCTGACAGGTACTGGTGGCTAGTATCCACAGTGGGTAACATCTGCATCTCATGTGTTGGGGCCCTTAGGCTGTGTGCCAGTTGGGAGAGACCTGCATGAATCCTTGTCACAGTCACCCTCTTCCACTCATCTATGCCCATGTGCCTGTGGCTTATTATAGTGTGTTGTCCTTACATATTTGTCTGCATTCCTACCCACTGTGTGTGCAAGGCAGGAGTGGTGCATACTAATGTGTTCACACTGAGAACTGCAACCTCCAGATATGTCTGGTCCACTGGTGTTGGCAGACATGGCCTTCATGTGTTTAAGTGTGTGAGCATGCACAGTATGACCTCTCAGTATGTTGTTGACTGACATTGTCTTCAGTCCTCTAAGTGTGTGAGCATAACCAGTATGGCCATCTGTGTTGCATGTGTGGACCATGTCCAGGTTGTTTGTACTGCAGTGCTGACCTTTTGTTGTACACCAACGGGTAGCATGCTGTGTCTGCAGGATATCTATCGGTCATTTGCCATTGACTGTTGCTACATTTCTGCATACTGGGGGGCACCTGACTGTTTCTACTGTTCTACACAGGAGTGGGGGACACACACCTGACTGTTATTCTATGTGTATGTTGGATGGGGGGTGCACCTGACACTTGTACACATTTGCTAGGACTGTACTGGTAAGTCAGGTACTCCATTTCCGTCTGTAGTTTTACATATCCAGCTGGCTAGGGCTTACCAGTGTAGTACAGATCCTGGCTTTGTTTACCTACATATTAGTGTCTGACTTCCTAGCCTTCACAACTTACATCCGACTGCCTGGCCTGCTGTGGTCTGTCTGTGTAGGCCTGGGGGAGGGGTTAACCATAGGGCTCATTCGGAGGCCATAGTGCAACATTTGTTTGTGTTTGTCTTCACTTGTCCTGCTGGCTGAGACTGTTGCTGGGTATGTGATCCTTCCTGACTGGTATGTATGGCTCTTATGGACACCCCTGTCATCCAGGCCATTTCCTGCAGTGGGTTTTGTCACTCTGTGTAGTACTGCCTACTATAGGGACTCCAGTATGTGTTACAGATCTCATACTGCCACTGTGGGTGTCTATTCTCTGCTCCCTTGACATCCGGCCACCTAATTCCCTAGCATGTTCACATCCATACCATAGCTAAAGGTAAAAACACATTCTACTCCATTTGACAATTGGTAGGTTGATTGACTTACCTTGAGGGTGTGCCGGACATGAGGATGGTGCTGGAGGGCTGCCTATGTCAGATGCACATAGTACACTCCCTATATATGGTTAGGCAGAGGTAGTGTCATGTTTGGCATCCCTTTTACTGTCTGTGCAAGTTGGAGAGAGGTGTCATTCCCTGGGGCCCTACTGTGTCAGTGCATATGCTATGCATTGCCTCTTTGCCAAGGGCAGGGCATACTGGGCATGCCCCCTTCTACCAGTTGGAGCAGGCTCAGGTTATTCCTCCTCTGAGTCACTCTGTACCTGTACAGGCCTTGGCATTGGTGGGGGGCTGTGTGGCTCTGCCCCATGCTGTTCCTGCTGCAGCTGTTTCTGCAGGATCATATTGTGTAGCATAGCACATACCATTACTATTTGGGTACATGTAGCTGGTGAATACTGCAGGAATCCACCAGATGTGTCCAGACACCTGAACCGTGACCTGAGCATCCCAAACACATGCTCTATTATATGTCTGGTCTGTGCGTGTGCATCATTATGGTGTTGATGTTCAGGTGTGTGTGCATTTCTGATGGGTGTCATCAGCCACGGCACCAGTAGGTACCCAGCATCTCCCACTAGGTGACCATAGGGGATGTCCACATCGGCAAATCTGTGGTACAGCTGTGTCAGTTGCCAAAATGTGTAAATCGTCATACCTTCCAGGGCAGCTAGCATGCACATTTAGTATAATGCCCTGGGCATCACATACGACCTGGCAGTTGATGGAGGGGATGCCCATGCGGTTGATGTAGGCCCTACGCTGCTCAACGGGTGGTGCTTTGATGCATACATGCATGCAGTCTATATCACCCACTGCCCCAGGGTAGTTAGCTATTTAGTGGAAAAGACGCATATTGCGGGTAAACACCTTACGTGTGTTGAGGAAATATATGTGCTCACTGGCATGTGACATGGCATCCAGGAACTGGTGGAATACTCTGGATGCTGATGCCATGAGATGCCCATGTTATACCCAGTTGTAGTTTGGGAGGTACTTGTGGCTAGTATACTTAGGCCTACACATACCTTGGTATCCACTGGAATGGGTTCCCCTCGGCCAGTGTGGTGTGTCAGGTGTGGCCTGCACAGCTCAATGATTTGCTGTAGGAGGTGTCTGTCCACCCTATAGCGCTCCACTATCTCCAGCTCATGTAGCCCCTGGTAGGTTACCCTGAGTCTGTGCACTCTTCTCTGTCTTCACTGTGGGTTGTTCAGCAGCATTGACATCCTCACCACCCTCAGCCTCTTGCACATTTTGTTCTATGTTGCCTGCTGCAGCCCTTCTCATTTTGTAGGTTTAGTTTTAAAATTTCCCCGCTTGTATACTCCGGCGGTGTAGAGTGTGGAAGAAATGGGAGGGGGTAGGTGTTTGCTTGGTTTATAGTGGTATTCTGAGCTGGGCTGGTCTGCTTCCTGAGTGATTAGCTGATTCTGATACATTTCACCTGGCAGCTCGACTAGGTCTCCTTGATTACCTTCCTACTGCTGTTTTCCCTTCCCATTGCCTCCCTGTTTAGGCCCATGTGAGCGCCGTGCGAACTGAGTGCTCAAATGTGCATGGAGTTGCTTTTTCCTGGTTTAACTTCTTTTTTCTTCCTGTACAACCCGGTGCACTGCGTGCACACCCACTTATACTTTGTAAAGAGTGCTAGGCAGATTTAGACACAACCCTAGCTTAGCTGTGCTATGCTAGGAGCAATCCCAAGCCACAGGTCTCCAATCCACTTACAGCATGCCTGACACCCCCCACATGATGTCACCTACATCCTAGTCTTGCACCCAGCTATTTATACTCTTACACTCCTGGGACCTGCCTCACACCCTGGTAAAATCTGGGATTCACTAACCCTTCCCTCATTTGCGTAGGATTGCCTGCTAATGCATAGTTCATGTCCTACACTCAGCCTCCCCCTTTAGCAACCTTTATGCACTGGCCAGGTTGTCTTCTGACTGCCATTGACTTGCATGACAGAATACCAATTTTAGTTAGAATGCTTATTTTAGGTTTATTTTATTAATTTCCCCCCAATCCCGTTTGCATGTCACTGCCCTATGCTTAACCAGGCAAGATTGGCGTAGATAAAATTAAACATTGTTTATTTTTTTTCTTTTACATTTTTTAATGCCAATGGCCTTCTACTTGGACATTGGCATGCTTCCTCAATGATATTTGGAGCTATCATGGCTCCGTTTTGTAGATTGCTGAACTGAATTTGGTTACTAACCGAGTACATTTCTGCACACTGCACTCATCCTGCACGGAAGGCTGCTAGCTTCCTGGATCGCATATTACCCTCATTTGCATGGTTTTCACCTGCAAAGTAGGGTAATTTGCATACAGGTGCTCGGTCTGTGCAGGATTAGCCTCAGAGCTCACGTGCACATCCTGGGAGCTCGTTTTTGGATCGCACGTCGGCCATATTGCCAAAAATGGCTCTTAAATTAATCCTGCATGCTATAATGAGCTTCATAAATCCAGGGGACTGTCTTTACTATGAATTATAGGTTCATAGGTTCATAGGTTCATAGGTTGGTACTAGGCTATCAGCCCTAGGGCCTATACAAGCCTAGCCATAACAATTCCCTGGCTATTTCTTCCCACATTATTTAATTCCCTGGACCCCTGTCTAGCAGGGCAACTGACGTGATCCCTGGGGTGAATTTCCTTTCTCCCATCCAATCGTCAAGGTTCCTTTTAAAGAGGACCAAAGAGGCACTCTGCTTGACATGTATGGGCAATCTAGTCCAGAGTCTGGGGAGTCTCTGGGTCAGGAACCTATCCCTCCAGCATGTTTTGTTTATTGTAATGACAAGGTTTAGATCCCTGGAGTGTGTGGCTCTGAGGGATTGAGATTTATTTAAGTGCAGCATGTCCAACAGCTCTGGGTTTGACATGGCCTTGTATGTTAAGCAAAGATCGCCTCTGAGTAGACGATATGCGACAGAATATAGCTGGAGTTTTTTAAGGCAGTCAGCGTAGGGCATCTGCTTTAGGCCTGTCATTCTTTTAGTGAGGTATTTCTGTGGCCTTTCCAGTTGTTGCAGATGTCTTGAGAGGTACATACCAAACGAGGAATTGTATTCTATAATGGGTCTAATGAGGGATGAGTACAGTGGGACAATGACCTCCTTTTTTCTGGATGAAAAGCCCTTAGTGATGAGATGTGCCACATAGAAGGATTTCCTGACTGTTGTGGTGATGTGGTTATCGAAGGTGAGACCACTGTCCACCTGTGTCCCTAAGTCTCTTATCAAACTTTCAGTGTTTAGTGTACTGCCTCCTATATGGTAATTCATGGATACATGTTTTTTCCCAAAGGGGATAACTATACATTTATTGGCATTGAGCTTGAGCCCATGGCTCTGGCGCCAAGCATCTGTTTCTGTAAGGCCCTTTTGTAGAGTATCCACATAATTTGGGGATTCAGTAATGGCTCCCAGTTTGCAGTCATCTGCATACTTTGTTATCCAGAGTTCCTTAGTGTTGGCCTGTACTTCAGAGAAGTAGATGCCAAACAAGAGCGGTCCCAGGACTGAACCCTGAGGTACTCCACTTGTCACTTGTCTAGAGCTGGATTTGGAGTCGGCTACTTTTACAGTGTGGGTTCTATCAGTAAGCCAGTTAGCAACCCATTGGGTGACATAGGGATTAATGCCCAGCTTAGTAAGTTTATCTATGATTCCAGAGTGGAGGATGGTGTCAAAGGCCTTGGCAAGGTCTAGATAGGCTGTGTGGACCACCTTACCCTTGTCTATGGCTCTGGAGACTGATTTGAAGAAGTCAATCAAGCTCAGGAGGCAAGATCGGCCCTTCACGAACCCAAACTGGGTAGGGTCCAGTGTTAGAAGGTTGCCAATGTCTTTGTTTATAGGTTACATGATAATATGCTCCATGGCCTTGCAGATAAGGCTTGTCAGACTGATGGGACGGTAGTTTCCAGGATCCAAAGTGGATCCCCCCTTATGGAGTGGAATAACTGTAGCTGTGCGCCACTCAGTGGGCACGAAACCTGAGGTGAGGCTATGATTAAACATGACACTTAGGTGAGGTGCCAGTTCATATTGTAGCTCATGTAGTACACAGCCCGGGATGTCATCTGGTCCCATGGATGCTGTATTCTTAGCTTTGGAGAATGCGTTTTTTACCTGTGTAGCCGTTATTACCGGAATTTGGCAATCTTCCGGTATTGAGATGGGCCATTTAGGGGGTGGGGGGGGGTGAAGTTGGCACTGAATCGATCTGCCAGGATATTGGCGATATCCTTGAGATCAGTATATTTAATGCCATTCTGTTTTAGCTCAGAGCAGATCTGAGCATTGCCATTTAGATTCTTGACATAGTTATAGAATGCCTTGTTGCTGTCTTTGGAATCTTTGGCAATTTTATTTTCGTAACTAGCTTTGGAGGATTTTATGAGGGATCTCAGTTTCTTACTGAGGCTGGTAAGGAAGTTTTTTGCATCCTGGGATTTTCCTCTTTTCTGCAACAGTTTCTTCCTTTTGTTGTAAAGTTTGTTTATGGCAGGGGACCACCAGATTGGCTTCTTTTTTTGGATGAGAGCATCTTGGTTTTATTTGGGATGGCACGATTTATGCATGAGTGGATGTGCTCGTACAGTGCCTTAGTGTAGGATTCAGCAGTTGAACTTTCAGCTCCCATCTCCATGGGTGTCATGAAGTTTGTCACTTCTGATTTGAGTAGCATGAAGTTGGCTTTGGAGAAGTTTTCTATGGAGGTTTCCTTACTGGGGGGTGGGGGTGGGATGTGGATGTTAAGGGTGATTAGCCTATGGTCAGACGTGACTAATGAGGGGGTGACCATAGGTGTGGAGCATCGATTTCCCATGTTGGTAATGACCAGGTCTAGGATATTGGAGCCCCTGGTGGGACTATGGATTAGTTGATCCAGGGCATTGGAATTTATGAATTCCAAGAACCATTGGGCAAAGGTGTTGGTACATGAGTAGCTTTCCCAGTTAATGGCAGGGTAGTTAAAATCACCCACTATTAGGGTGTTTGGTTCTATCTTAATATTTTCCGGTATGTTTATAAAGGTGTAGTGAGAATCTTGGGGTATGGTGGAGGATCTGTAGCAAGCTATAATTTGGATTGCAGTCTTACCTAGTGTTAGTTGCACCTGGAGAATTTCAGACGCATTGTGTTGGGCAACTAGCCTGGTGGTGTGAATATCCTTGGTGAATATTGACACTCCTCCACCTTTAGTGTTTTGGTCCTGCTTCGGTGGCCAAAAAGTGTGGTAAGAGTTGTAGCCTGGTATTGCAGGGGTGCTCTCTGGAGCCTTGAACCAGGTCTCAGTTACTGCACAGATATTGATGTTCTCCATTTTTAGGAGTGCCTCGAGAGAGTGCATTTTGAGGTTTAGACTTCTAGCACTGAGTAGCATTACCTTCAGATTTTGCATGCTTGTACCTGTTATGGTGGTGGTTTTGTTCTTTGAACTTTGCCTAAAAAAGGCAGTATAGGGGTGGCAAGAGCCTTAGCCAGTAACCTGAATCCCAGAGGTGACAGGTGCAGACCATCTCTGGCAAAGCATCATGGTCTGTCAATCATGTCGTCCCTGGCAGACAGATACTGGATCCCCTTTGAATGACACCAGAAGCTTAGCCAATTGTTGAAGTCAATCATTTTGTCCTTATATTATGGTATCATTCTGGGCGAAGGCAGGATGCTACTCAGGGCTAGGGTCATAACTGCCTGGGCCACATGATCCGAGAGCTCTTCCATGTCTCTTTTCATGCAGTCCAGGGAGGTACGTCTCAAGTCATTCACTCCAACCTGGACTATGACAGAGTCATATTTGTACTTGTTGTGGAGTGACTTGAGTGCATGCATTATGTGTCAGATCCTGGCACCCGACAGGCAGCTGACTGTAATTTTCTCCTTGTTCAACCTGGTGAGAGGGACATCAGTGTGCCAGACTACAGAGTCACCTATGACTAAAGTGTTAGATACATTGTTTTGCCTTAGGGGCTGTTGTTGGGTGGCACACAGGTGTTTTGAACTATGTGGCACTTTGGTTGTGATTGGTGTTTGTTTGCGTTTCAGCTTCAGAGGTCCTTGTTGCTTGGGCAGGTTACAGTTAAGGGCCTCTGCATATGTGGATTTAGTGTTGCTATATGTGGGTGTTGGTGGTGTGGGTTTAGAAGGGCTATGTGTTGCTTGAGGTGTAGTGTGGGTGTTAACCTTCTCCTCTTGACTGTAGCACAATCTTGGGTGGAGAGAGCTTTGCTTCCATTTTGGCTATGTAAGTGCATCTCTCACAGGTTGTAGTATTGGGTGGTGGGAGGAGAGAGTTGTCTGTGTACATGAGGCAATTGCTGCATTGCCCCAGTATGCTCAAATTCACCAGGTGGACAGGAAAAATCACCAGAAGCTGACCCTTGGACATGCCTGGTTTGATGCTTTTTTTTTTGTAAAGTATAGGAGCTGTTTCCCTTACCTTAGCAAGGTACTTTGCAATTATGGGATGTTTAGTGCCTACTATTAATTTATCCTTATTAACAAGGAGAGTTGAGTGCTTGTATCAGTTTAAGGCTTCCTAGTGCTTTCCAGCAGGTATTAGAGAAAGTGCTAGTCAAAGGGATGCTTAAAAGTAAGATGAAAAAAAATGCACACTGCAGTGTGCACTAGAGAAGGTAGATGTGAAAGTAGGTAACTTAAGTTTTACCTGTTTAAAAAGTTAAGCTTTAGTGGAGAGTTACTATTTTTAAAACAGCAAGGTGGGTTGAAAGGGGTGGTCACTTTTGTATTCTGGTACTATGGAATACAGTAGGATGGCCAATAAATTTAAATAGTTGAAAGGGAGGGTTTTTTGATTTAGTGATTACTCACAAAAGCCACTGAAAGTAGAAAGGAAATTAGATATATAGTCAGATTAACATAAGAGGCAGGCAACTAGAAAGACAGTGGTATTTAACAAGACAACTATGACTGGGTGGGAGGGCAGGCAAAAATTCTGCCTGACTCACAAGAGAGAGAAAGAGCTGTGGTCTCTTTTGAAGTTTTAATATGCTGTTAAAGCAGAATGCAGGTAAAACACAAGGTAAAGAAAACAAACTACAGTATTTAAAATATACAAAATACAAAAAATAAAAGCAAATTAACCTTTCCTTCACAACAAAGTGTAGCAGAGTCTGGATGAGCCTTTCTGGTAAAGCTCAGAAATGTTTTATTTTACCCCTTAAATAGAAGGTTTAGTTCCTAGCTCCACCCCTCAGTTAACAAATGATTAACCTGGTTTAAGACCTAGAACCTAAATAATACTACCACTATAATAAATGTATGTGCTGAATAGTTTACCTTTTATGCTTCTTTCATAACCCCTAGGGTTCCAGAGATATGAACATTTGTTTGAAATGTGAGGACATAATTTAATTCTGTCAAAAGGCTTAGGCTCTGCCCATTGGAAATTACAGTGCAAACTTCGTGAGCTGCATTGGAGTGCATGAGCTAAACTTCGTACTTAAACTGTTCCATACGAATTGGTTACCTACCACTATGTAAATGTCACAAGTTTTGTCCAATTTCCATAATGTTCTGCTCTTCTAACATGCCACTTACCCATTGATGCTAAGTCTTGTTTGGTTCAGTATGACTTGGCCAAGGTCTGTCCAGCCCAGCATACCTAAACACATCAGATAGCCTGAAAAACAAAGCAGAATTGAAGATTATTTAGGCAGAGAGTGGTTCTCTGCTAACTGCATGTAACACAACTGTAATATTACTTAATACATGTTGATAAGTATGCCTTTATAACTAGGCACCCCCCTTACTAATGCCATTTGCAAGTACAGTACAGTTTATATCAACCTGGTATTAGTTTTTCTTGAATAATCCTTTCACTTTCCTTAGTATCACTATTGCTACCTTAACTACAACAGTTTTTTTTTCTTCTAACTCCTATTTTACATAGAGGTAAGTCTACTTCTTCTGTTACCAGTAAATTCACCCCACGGCTCTGTCTCTTGTGAGTCAGGCAGAAATTAGAACTGATCAACTAAGGACTCATACATAAGACAGAAGAGGTCACTTGAGGTTAATCATTTGTGAACTGGGGGGTGGAACTAGGAACTAAACCTTCTATTTAAGGGGTAAAATAAAACATTTCAGAGCTCACCCAGACTCTGCTACACTTTGCTGTGAGGGAAAGGTTGGTTTGCTTTTTATTTGTTGTATTTTTTATTAGTTTATTGCCTTTTTATATTTTTAGTGCTGTGCTTTGTTTTCTTTACATTGTGTTTTGCTTGTGTTCTGCTTTTAACTGCATATTAAAACTTCAAAAGACCCCACAGCTCTGTCTCTTGCGAGTCAGGCAGAAATTTTCCCACTCCCCCACCTTGTCGCTGTTGTGTTCTTAAATACCACTGTCTTTCTAGCTGCTTGCCTCTTATGTTAATTTGACCATATATCTCATTTCCTCTCTGCTTTCACTGGCTTGTGTGAGTAAGGACTAAATTATCAATTAGTGAAATCACCCCCCTTCAACTATTTAAATTTATTGGCCATTCTACTGTATTTCATAGTACCAGAATACAAAAGTGATCACTCACTTTCAATCTATCTTGCTGTTTTAAAAATAGTGACTCTCCGGACCTCTCAACCAATCGGGGACAAATTTCAACAGAATCAGGGACAAGTCAAGAAAAAATCAGGGACAATCAGGGACACTTTTAAAATATTAGTGCTATTAACTTAAAACATTGACAGAATCAGAGTATATGAATTAATACACATTTTCTGAAGTAAAAGAAGTCTATAAATTATTGTCATTATTTGTTAAGTGTAATTCACCACCTTTCCTCCAAAAGTCACTAGTTTTAGGAGGGATTAAGAGGGACAGAGATAAAATTTGAGTCAAAATCAGGGACAATTTAGAGGTATGTGACTCTCCACTAAAACTTAAATTTTTAGACAGGTAAAGCTTAAGTTACCTACTTTCACATCTAACTTCTCTAGTGCACACTGCAGTGTTTAGGATAACCCATTTTTTTTTCATCTTACCTTTAAGCATCCCTGTGACTAGCACTTGCTCTAATACCTGCTGGAAACCACTAGAAAGCCTTAAACTGATAGAAGCACTCAACTCTCCTTATTAATAAGGAGAAATTAATCATAGGCACTAAACAGCCTATAATAGCAAAGTACCTTGCTAAGGTAAGGGAAAACAGCTCCTGTACTTTTCAAAAAAAAGCACCAAACCAGGCATGTCCAAGGGTCAGCTTCCACTGATTTCTCCTGTCAACCTTGTGAATCTGGGCATACTGGGGCAATGCAGCAATTGCCTCATGTACACAGACAACCCTCTCCTCCTTTCAAACAACACTGCAACCTGTGAGAGATGCACCTACATAGCCATACTGGAAGCAAAGCTCTCTCCACCTATGATTGTGCTAGACAGTCAAGAGAAGAAGGTTAACACCCACACTACACCTCAAGCAACAGATAGCCCTTCTAAACTCACACCAACACACACACATAGCAACACTAAATCCACATATGCAGAGGCCCTTAACTGTAACCTGCACAAGCAACAAGAACTTCCAAAGCTAAAACGCAAACAAACACCAATCACAACCAAAGTGTCACATAGCTCACAACACCAGTGTGCCACCCAGCAACAGCCCCTAAGGCAAGACAACATACCTAACACTTTAGTCATCTGTGACTCTATAGTCAGACACACTGATGTCCCACTCACCAGGCTGAACAAGGAGAAAATTACAGTGAGTTGTTTGTCGGGTGTCAGGATCCGCCACATAACTCATGCATCAAGTCACTCCACAACAAGTACAAATATGACTCGGTCATTGTCCATGTTGGAGTGAATGACTTGAGACGTACCTCCCTGGACTACATGAAAAGAGACATGGAAGAGCTCTCGGATCATGTGGCCCAAGCAGGTATGACCCTAGCCCTGAGTAGCATCCTGCCTTCACCCAGAATACCACAATATAAGGACAAAATGATTGACTTCAACAATTGGCTAAGCTTCTGGTGTTATTCAAATGGGATCCAGTATCTGTCTGCCTGGGACGACATGATCGACAGACCACGATGCTTTGCCAGAGATGGTCTGCACCTGTCGCCACTGGGATTCAGGTTACTGGCAAAGGCTCTTGCCACCTCTATAGTGCCTTTTTTAGGCAAAGTTCAAAGGACAAAACCACCACCGTAACAGGTACAAGCATGCAAAATCTGAAGGTAATGCTACTCAATGCTAGAAGTCTAAACCTCAAAATGCACTCTCTCGAGGCACTCCTAAAAATGGAGAACATCAATATCTTTGCAGTAACTGAGACCTGGTTCAAGGCTCCAGAGAGCAACCCTTCAATACCAGGCTACTACTCTTACCACACTTTTTGGCCACCAAACCAGGTTCAAAACACTAAAGGTGCTGGAGTGTCCATATTCACCAAGGATATTCACACCACCAGGTTAGATGCCCAACACAATGCGTCTGAAATTCTCCATGTGCAACTAACACTAGGTAAGACTGCGATCCAAATTGTAGCTTGCTACAGATCCCTCACCATGCCCCAAGAATCTCACTACACCTTTCTAAACATACTGGAAAATATTAGTTTACAACCAAAAACCCTAATACTAGGTGATTTCAACTACCCTGCCATTAACTGGAAAAACTAATCTTGTACCAACACCTTTGCCAAATGGTTCTTGGAATTCATAAATTCCAATGCCCTGGATCAGCTAATCCATAGTCCCACCAGGGGCTCCAATATCCTAGACCTGGTCATTACCAACATGGGAAATCGATGCTCCACACCTATGGCCACCCCCTTGTTGGTCAGGTCAGACCATAAGCTAATCACCCTTAACATCCACATCCCACCCCACCCCCCATTAAGGAAACCTCCATAAAAAACTTCTCCAAAGCCAACTTCATGCTACTCAAGTCAGAAGTTACAAACTTCATGACACCCATGCAGACAGGAACTGAAAGTTCGACTGCTGAGTCCTACACTAAGGCACTGTATGAGCACATCCACTCATGCATGAATCGTGCCATCCCAAGTAGAACCAAGATGCACTCCTCCGAAAAAAGGAAGCCACTCTGGTGGTCCCCTGTCATAAACAAACTTTACAACAAAAGGAAGAAACTGTTACAGAAAAGAGGAAAATCCCAGGATGTAAAAAACTCCCTTACCAGCCGCAGTAAGAAGCTGAGATCCCTCATAAAATCCTCCAAAGCTAGTTATGAAAATAAAATTGCCAAAGATTCCAAAGACAACCACAAGGCATTCTATAACTAAGAATCTAAATGGCAATGCTCAGATCTGCTCTGAACTACAACAGAATGGCATTAAATATACTGATCCCCAAGGATATTGCCAATATCCTGGCAGATCGATTCAGTGCCAACTTCACCCCCCCCCTCACCCCCTAAATGGCCCATCTCAATACCGGAAGATTGCCAAATTCCAGTAATAATGGCCACACAGGTAAAAAATGCACTCTCCAAAGCTAAGAATACAGCATCCTTGGGACCAGATGACATCATGGGCTGTGTACTACATGAACTACAAAATGAACTGGCACCTCACCTAAGTGTCATGTTTAATCATAACTTCACCTCAGGTTCATGTCCACTGAGTGGTGCACAGCTACAGTTATCCCACTCCTCAAGGGGGGATCCACTTTGGATCCCAGGAACTACCGCCCCATCAGACTGATGAGCCTGATCTGCAAGGCCATGGAATGTATTATCATGGAACTTATAAACAAAGACATTGGCAACCTTCAAACACTGGACCCCACCCAGTTTGGGTTCGTGAAGGGCCGATCTTGTCTCCTGAACCTGATTGACTTCTTTGAATCAGTCTCCAGAGCCGTGGACGAGTGTAAGGCAGTCCGCATAGCCTATCTGGACCTCGCCAAGGCCTTTGACACCATCCCCCACTCTGGAAACATAGATAAACTTACTAAGTTGGGCATTAATCCCTATGTCACTTGATGGGTTGCCAACTGGCTTACTGACAGAACCCACACTATAAAAGTAGCTGACTCCAAATCCAGCTCCAGGCAAGTGACAAGTGGAGTACTTCAGGGTTCAGTCCTGGGACCTCTCTTGTTTGGCATCTACTTCTCTGAAGTACAGGCCAACACTAAGAGATTCTGGCTAACAAAGTTTGCAGATGACTGCAAACTGTGAGCCATTATTGAATCCCTGAATGATGTTGATACTCTACAAAAGGGCCTTACACAAACAGATGCTTGGTGCCAGAGCCATGGGCTCAAGCTCAATGCCAAGAAATGTATAGTTATCCCCTTTGGGAAAAACATGCACCCATGAATTACCCCATAGGTGGCAGTAAACTAAACACCAAAAGTGTGATAAGAGACTTAGGGACACAGGTGGACAGTGGTCTCACCTTCAATAACCACATCACCACAGTCAGGAAATCCTTCTATGTGGCACATCTCATCACTAAGGGCTTTTCATCCAGAAAAAAGGAGGTCATTGTCCCACTGTACTCATCCCTCATTAGACCCATTATAGAATACAATGCCCCTTTTGGTATTTACCTCTCAAGACATCTGCAACAACTGGAAAGGCCGCAGAAATACCTCACTAAAAGAATCACAGGCCTAAAGCAGATGCCTTATGCTGACCGCCTTAAAAATCTCCAGCTATACTCTGTTGCATATCATCTACTCCGAGGTGATCTCTGCTAAACATACAAGGCCATGTCAAACCCAGAGCTGTTGAACATGCTACACTTAAAGAAATCCAAATCCCTCAGAGCCACATGCTCCAGGGATCTAAACCTTGTCATCACAATAAACAAAACATGCTGGAGGGATAAGTTCTTGACTCAGAGACTCCGCAGACTCTGGAATAGACTGCCCATACTTGTCAAGAAGAACACCTCTTTGGACTTCTTCAAAAGGAACCTTGATGACTGGATGGGGAAAGGAAATTCACCCCAAGGATCACATCAGTTGCCCTGCTTGACAGGGGTCCAGGGAAGTAAAATGTTGTGGGAAGAAATAGCCAGGGAATTGTTATGGCTAGGCTTGTATAGGCCCTAGGGCCAATAGCCTAGTACCAACCTATGAACCTATGAACCTTAGCACAAATGCCTTCTAGTAATTTATATCAGATGGCCTCCATTTATGTTAACCTTCTGTAGTAGACTGTTATGCCTCTAGCCAGCACAATAGGTAAGACTACAGACTGAAATGGTGTACCTGACATACCAGTACAGTCCTACCAAATGTGTAAAAGTGTAAGTTGTGCCCCACCATCCCATGTACACTTATGTTAACAGTCAGGTGTGCCCCCCCCACCCCTATGTAGAAATGTAAAAATGGTTTGGTGTCCCCCCTCCGCTAAGCAGAAATGTAGCAGCAGTCAATGCCAATGACTGATGTATACCCTGCTGACACAGCATGCTACCTGCCGCTGTACAACACAAAGGTCAGCACCGCAGTACAAACCACATAGACTTGATCCACACATGCAATATAGATGGCCATACTGGGCATGCTCACCCATAGAGGAATGAAGGCAATGTCAGTCAACAATATACTGAATGCCCATACTGGGCATGCTCACACACTTAAACACAAGAAGGCCATGTCAGCAAACAACAGTGGACCAGACATATCTGGCAGTTGCAGTTCTCAGTGCAGACACATGTCAATATGCACCACTCCTGCCTCGCATACAAAGTGGATAGGAATACAGACATATATGTAAGGACAACACACTATAATAAGCCAAAGATAGACAGACATAGATGTGTTGAAGAGGGTGACCATGACAAGGAGACATCTGGGCCTGTCCCACACAGCACACAGCCAAAGGGCCCCAAACACATGAGGTGCAGCTGTCACTCACTGCAGATACCAGCCACCGGTATCTGTCAGCATGATGGTATGTTGCATGTGCCAGCTGTGCAACACGACTGTACAAGAAAGATGACACCTAAGAGCTCTATACATGTACCTGTGGCATATGACCCTGTGTGTGCCTGCATGTGACATGTCAACCCCAACATGAATGTGCTATGGCCCATGCACACATCACCCTCCCCATAGCAGTATCATGACAAGCCTGCTGAGGTCATCCAATGTGAAATACACCTTTGGGGAACTGTATCTCAGTAATCCCCATGGTGCAGCCCATAACTGTGTACTGCTGTGCTGATAAACTAGGTAGGTAGTAGTCCTAACCCCAGACTTGGCAACTGTGTGTGTGTGTGTGTGTGTATGTGTGCGCGTCTCGGTCTCTGGCTGTGTAGAGAGAAATGCTTTCTAGGCCACTCACACTCAGTGCAGTTCATATACACAACACTGGCAAGTCTGCAGATGTCACACACCTAGAAATACACCTCAGTGGAAATCATAGCCCAGTAATCTCCGTAGCATGCCTTGTAACTGCGTCCTGCTGTAGTGTGATAAAGTAGTGCGGTAGATGTTCTAACCCAAGACCTGGCAACTGTGTGTGATGGTGTGTGAATCTGTGTGTGTGTGCCTGACTGGGTAGGGAGCAATGTTTTTATGCCGCTCACATCCCGCACAATACAAATACTTGACTTTGTCAAGGCTGCTGATGTCACTCACCTAGAAATACACCTCTGTGGAAATCATAGCCCAGTAATTTCCATAGTGCACCTTGTAAATGCATACTGCTGTAGTGTGATAAAGTAGTGAGATAGATGTTCCAACCACAGATCTGGTGATGGTATGTGCATCTGTGTGTGTGTGTGTGTCTGACTGAGTAGGGGGCAATGTTTATAGGCAACTCACACCCCGTACAATACACATACTTGACTTTGTCAATGCTTCTGAAGTCACTCACCTTGAAATACACCTCTGGGGAAATTATAACCCAGTAATCTCCTAGTGCACCTTGTAATTGCATACTGCTGTAGTGTGATAAAGTAGTGAGATAGGTGTTCTGACCCCAGACCTGGCAAGTGTGTGTGTGATAGTGTGTAAATCTGTGTGTGTCTGACTGAGTAAGGTGTAATGTTTTTAGGCCACTCACACCCCGTACAATACACATACTTGACTTTGTCAAGGCTGCTGATGTCACTCACCTAGAAATACACCTGTAGGAAAGTCATAGCCCAGTAATCTCTGTGGAGCATCCTGTAACTGCGTTTTGATGTAGTGTGGTGTAGGACTGTGGTAGGGTTCCATCTCCACCCATGGCAGTTCTGGATGTTTTGTGTGTGTTGCAGTGTCTGTGTATGGAGCAATGCATCATAGGCTACTCACTCACAGTAAATTTTATATGCCGTACATTGGCAATCCTGCTGATGTCATTCAATGTGAGGTAACACTTTGGGGAGAAAGTTCTTTAGTAATGCCTGTGGTGTGGCCTATAACAGCTCTATGCTGTGGTGTGATACAGGCCTCGATCAGGGGTTCTATACCCACACATTTCAGTGGTGGATGTTATGTGTGCATCTCACTGTCTGTGTAGGGAGCGATGTATTTTAGGCTAGTCACTTGAAGTACAGTTGAAACGCCCTACTTTGGTAAACTTGCTGATGTCATTCAATGTGAAATACAACTTTGGGGAAATAGTACTCCAGTAATGTCAGTGGCACGTACTATAACTGCGTACTGCTGTAGTGTAATAAAATAGTTAGGTAAGGGTTCTACTTCCAGACATAACAGGTGTGTGTGTGTGTGTGTGTGTGTGTGTGTGTGTGTGTGTGTGTGTGTGTGAACTGTGGACATTGTGAAGGGGGTTTTGCTAATTTATTTTATAGTGGCCCTATTATATATCGCAATGTCGACCATACAGGGATAACAGATGTAAATTAGCTGGGAGGCTGGGGTGCAAAGCCATACCTATACATGTGACATCAAGGCCAGACAATTCAAGTTAGTAACCTCACTATTACTCAGAGCACACATTCAACACGTGTCATATGAACACACATGCCAAGGCAGCATGCAATATGTGGGTAGTACACTGCATATTGGCCACTGATAGCAGCTAAGCAGTGATAGCAGTGGGCTACAAAGGGCATGTCACCCTGCCCATCTGTCCAATATGCACGTAAATGCAGACAGTGCACCTCCACCGTGTTCCCCAATGGACAACTGCACCACCTGTTGTGTCTTCACATGTGACTCACAATGGATATACCATGCCTGACAACATGACCTGTATGGACAGATGATACTTACATCAGCGAATAATGTTGGCATACCATCAATGTAGGTGAAGGGTAAACCTGCTGCCCAGTACCAGTCACTGCCACAGGTGGGCAAGACTGGCACATCCGATGATAATCTGTGTTCACAACATGAGCCAGACACCCTAGGTACAGTCCCACATATCACTGTACATGCATGTGGGAGGTGTGCACATCCCAGACATCATCCATGTCATGGACTAAAGAGCACATACATGGCATGTGGTGTACAGCATTGGCCACACACAATAGTCACTCAGTTGACTGGATGGGGGATGCAATACCCATCTGTGTGGAAAAATACAGTAACTACAGGCCTGAGCCACAATGCAGACCATTGTCATGTGGCCTGATGTGAAGGTATACACATTGTCTACCCTTGTACAGCTTGCTGGCACAGTTGACCACCACACACCGTGTAGACATGCACCCATGCATGTCAGAACTGGCACCCTGTGTGTTCGTGTGTGTGTGTTGTATAGTGCGTATGTCCACATCTGCACTCACTACCACCCTTCAGGGCATACTGAAGCATGATGTCTGATGTGTGACATCTCCTCATACCCTTTGCCCATACGGCCTCTGTATGACCAGTGTGGTGCATGTAATACCTGCACATTGATGTGTTGTGACAATCCCACTAGTGATGAGTTACACTCCTGGCCCTGCCAAGTGTGTCAATGTGTGTGTGTGCCTGTGTTGACGCTGGCACCTGTACATGCAGACAGGCACATGTACAACACCTACCGTATATCTACTGTATCCCTGTTGCAGATGTCACTCACCCTCACATATATGTTCTGAGTGCTCCACATCAGATAACCTATATGGTGTGTCCAATAACTGCACCGAATTGTGATAGCACTACATAGTTGTCGGGGGTTTGATACCCTGTGCTGGTAGGTTTGTGTCATGAACATGCTTCAGTTTTACACTCCCACCCCTCCCTGACATGTATTTGCCTCTGTCTGCCTCCTCCACTCCCTCTCTCATGGATGTGGGGACCCACACCTGTCTTGCTTAGGCAGCAGCATGTGTATTTTATGTGATGCTCATGATCAGCTGATGGTCTCTGCACAAATTGCAGCCCTTCCCTAGCTGATTGCATGTGGAACAGCTGTGGTAACAATCCCATAACCAATTGCATGGAAAAACATTCCAATACCTAGGAACCTCATGGTGGTGTTGGGCCTTTTCAGTCACTGTGAGCAGGAACTAGATCTGTTGTTTGGCAAACGGCATCCCAGATGGATTGTGGATTCACCTCCAACAATATACACTGTGGAAACAGGCCAACAAACAGGAGGGGGATGTGCCTGACCTGACTACAAACTGTAAGTGCTGCTATACTGCATTTGGAGTAATGTTGGTTTAATAGTGTTTGTCAGGATATGCCTGTCGTACATGTAGTAATACCTGCCATGTCAGTTCCATGTATATGAGGAATCCCCATCTGCAGGGACATCTGAAGACTGGACATTGTTGTGCCTATGGTTTCATGTGTTATCCACAGTGCATCCCTCTGTGGAATGCAGACAGTAGTGTGAGGATTGCAGTCTGTAGATGGTGAAGGCCATGACAGTTACTGATTTCATATCCCTCAAAGGACATATGTTACAACAAACACCATTACAATGGAAAATATACAAGGTTATTACAGCAACATGTCTATATTGGCCCTGTGTATGTGCTGTCAGCCACACCACTGTCAACGTTTGTGCATATGCATACATGAAGTGGTGCATATGTGCTGTACACCATAAATATTGTCATCATATCTGATAACAAGCCATTGATATATCACAGTGCTACACATGTCATGTACAGTAGGGGTTATATTTTATGACATAAGCTGGACATTCTGTGGATGTTTGTACAGTACTGAAGTCTGTGTAGTGATGGTGAATGTCAGCAGTGTGTGTGTTGTTAATATGTACTTTAGCCTGTGTACAGACTGTGGTAGATGTCATTGTCCTATCTCTCTATCTATCAGATGTTACATGGTGCCCCACTGTATGGTACCATTTCGCAGTACACATTTGTAGGGCCATACATACACATGTCCAAAACCATCGACAGCCATCAGACCAAACCGTGTAGCAGCCCAGTATATGTAGGGTCATTCTGTGACTGGCACATATGAGGATGGTGTAGAACAGATAGTCCATATACTGTAATATTATGCTAGCCTACCATATGTGGCTGTGGCTGTGTTCACATTGGTTGTGGTAATGCACTGTCATACAGCTGTATCTTACCCTGTGTTGTGACATGGCTGTTGAGCCTGGTATATATGCAAGTACATGTGCATTCCCCCATACAAGATGTAGGCTAGTGTTGGGCCATTCTCACTGTAGCCTGCACAGTGCATTGTTACATGCCTAGCAGTGTAGTGTACTTAACCAGTGGGTTGTCATGTGCAGATACTTGCCAGCTGTACTGCTGCCAGGCCTCCCTTAAACTTCAGGTATGTCAGACAGACCAGTGGGATGCTGTAGAGATGTATGTCAATATCTAGTGGGTATTATGTATCCATGGCACCCCTGTACCAGCAGTCATTATGTGTAAGGCCAGACAGAAGTGTGTGACTCCAACACCTATGGTGCCAAATGTATACCCATCGTTATGTGTTATACCCATCTACATGGCTGTCTGCATCCATATTGTCAGGCCTGGTACACATGTGGTGCACTAAGGGAATATGTGCATATGTCTGGACTGTACAGGGTGTGTCCAAAGTTCCATATAAAGTTGCCAATATCTCTGCTGCACTCCACTGGGGCATTACATGCTAGCAGCGGTACATTACAATGATGTCCATAGGATGTCTGTCAGTAGCCAATGGCACACATGTTATAAGCAGATGTCAGCATCCACGCACGATGTCTGTGAAGACAATCCCAATGACAGAAGCAACAGGCTAGTAATATACCTGCTATACATACCAGACATCCCCTTGCACTATGACATTGTGCCTGTAGGGGCTGGGGTACGGCTACACTCCATGTCCAGGACATATGGTGGAAATATATGTACACATACCAATCCAGATAGCCATATATATATATATATATATATATATATATATATATATATATATATATAATGACACGTGTACTACATTGAATTACCACTGTCATGGCAAGCACCCACTTTAAATCCCTGCAGCATGTGGCTGTGGTCCCTTCACATTTCCTGTGTGACTGACGTCCGTCCTGTGTGAGGGCATCAGTGATACAGGCAGCAGGTAGCAAGACCTCTCACAAGAGTACATGCACACTCAGAGTGGACACATTTGTAGGAGGTTCAGGAACTACAGACAGACTGTGGGTAAAGTTGTGTAATGCTTTGCATTGTACTGGTGTTACAGGGTGTGTGTGTGTACATACTAGTGTACCTTGAAATGCAGTCTGTCTGCATAGGTCACTACTGTGGGCCTACCTCTTGCTGGGCAGAGGTATGCATATAGTGTGATGTCCGACCACCACACAAGCCCTGTGTCAGATATGACACTGGCAGTGTATGTGTTGTGTGCTACTGGTACATGGCTATATCCATGTCTATATCTAACCCTAATTCCCTGACTAAGGGTATGTTGCAGACTATCCTGTAACACCAGCACATTGCTTGTGTATGGCAACAGTGTTCCACATATATGCCTGTCTTCCAACCTCTGTCCCCCATCTACATACCAAGCTCTGCACATTTGTCATGCTGTCGGGGGTTGTGCTGTAGTGGGCTATGAGTATATCACTCTGCCATTGCAGCCATTAATAAACTGCTGTTGTATCCCCCACACATACACTGGGGCTGTGGCCAAATATGTGCAAGCATCACCTACACAACACATGTGCACCCTTATGCACTGCATAGGCCAGTGTATGTAACAGTGGTATATGGTCTTGTATTATTGAGTCCAGGTGGGGAGCACCATAAATGACCTAGGCTGTTACAAATGTGGGGGTAGCAGGGGTGAGCTGCCACAAGGTGTGGATGTACAGTACCGTATACTCCACCTATATTGCAACTACTAACATGACTTGGGGTACTGCAAGCCTACTGCCCCATATGTTCTGGGAACAACCCATTGGATCACACAACATCTTTACCTCCTACAGAGATTGTACAGAGTGTAGATAGAGGCTTCTGAACTACACACCTGCAGTACATACTGTTGATTGTGTGGTACCCTGTGGCCCAGTCTGTTGGCACTATTGTACATTCTGAAGGGTTTGGCTTGGACTGCAACAGTTGTGAACCTTTCCAGACTACTGTATAAGTGTAACTGTTTCACAGTTGCAGTACTCCATTTATATGGTTGTCAGTATTGGAACAGCTATATGACATGGCATTTTGGACCATTATGGTACACAATTAAAGTAGTCCCATTTCTGCAAACCTGTGTGTGGTGTCTGTACTATGACCTTTCTATGGGTATATGTTGGAGGCAATGATTGACATTTGTATGTTTAGCCCATACAGTGTCCGGTTGTTCAGGTGTTAACTGCAGGCATATTGTATGGCTGTTCCATATTGTGTGCACCTCCTACATACATATCTGCCTGTACATATATCTGCATGTGTATGTGTAGTCACATGTATATATAGAGACATATATATATATATATATATATATATATATATATATATATATATATATATACACACACACACACACACATACACACACACACACACACACACACACACACACACACACACACACACACACACACACAAACACACACACACACACACACACACATATATATATATATATATATATATATATATATATATATATATATATATATGTATATCTGTATCAGCATATATGTGTATGTGTATCTGTATCCTGGGGACATTGACGGCTTCCATAGGTTCATAGGTAGGTACTAGGCTAT
>NC_056737.1:1861119617-1861132117 GCF_019279795.1 Protopterus annectens
CCTGCTGGTATTGCTGGCATACATCCACCTGGCCGTTGCAACTGTCCTGCCCTGTCCTGATGCATGGACATGACATTTTGGATGAGTTCCAATGTCTCACCCCTCTGTCTGTCCATGACCTTGGTGTAATTACGGATGCACCTGCTATGTCACAGATGCTGTCAGTTATAGAGGTGTGATGAGCCCTCTGTGCCCTTAGACCCTGCCTGGTGTACCGTTCCATTCGTGCCTGTGCCTCCATGACAGTCTGGAACATGTGTGTGGTTGAAATAGGGGTTGCATGTCTGCCAGGTGCATGAAGTCCAGCAGTGCCCCTATGAGCAACCTTGCACATCTGCCTCTGTGATACCCCACCAGACATCTGGCTATGGCTGCTGTGTCCTGACACCCATGCCATAGATACCACACTGTCCTGGTCCATGCCAACTGTAGGCTGTCCCTCAGCTAGGGTCAATGGTGATGAGGTGTGTAGAGGCAGTGTGACTGTGTGTGTGGATGGTGTGGATATGTGTGAGTTGTCAATTGGTGGCCCAGCTGCAGTCCCTGATGACCCTTCCTGTGCCTCAACACACCTTTCTTCATAGTCACTGTCAGTAAAAGTAACATCAGATTCTCTGCATGGGGGGACCCAGCGCCACCTCACCACCTGTGAGGGGAAAACAGGGAACAGACTGTAAGGCCTGTATAACACCGCTAAACAGTAAATACACACACACACACAAACATGCACACATGCAGTCAACATACATGGCAACCCATACACTACACCAGACAGCACCTACCAACAGATCCCACAACCCCATAACACACACAATAGCAGGTGATGGTGCAGTACAGTATCACACACATACCTGTGAATACACACGTCAGCATGCAGGGCATGTGGGGCTGAACAGCATGCAGTGCAACTGTAGTCGATCCCCATTACCAACATTAAACATGGCTGTGATGCATGGCTTCTGTTTGTAGGTGATGGCCTTCCACCTGGAACCCACTGCTCCCATGTCCACAGCATTGATGTGCATCCATTCAGCACCCTGGCATGTACTGTGCACCATACCTCACGGGTGTGCACACCATTGCAGGATGTGTCTCTGTGTGTTAGGTGTGTTTCCTTTGCTGCTCACAGCCTCTGTGTGTTCCTGGATCACGTGCAGATACGTGTTTAGTGACTGCTTGATGTGTATTCACATAAGTCATCATCAGTGGTGCATATATGAGTGGTAGATTACCATTAGACCAACCACACAGACATTGTACTGAACCTATGATGAGTGTAGAGACCATTATTGACCATGATTGTGCCCTGGCTGATGTTGCCTGTGGTACACAGAGGTTCATAGGTGAGTACTGTTCTATTGATCCTGGGACCTACATATGCCTAGCCATAGAGGTTCCCTGTCATGTACCACCCACTAATGTTATTCCCCTGTGCCCCTGTCAGGCTGTGGCACACACATGCTACCCAGAGTGTATTCCCCATTCCCCACCCAATTGGCAAGTGTTTCTGTCAAGAGGGCCAATGAGTAGCATTGCCTGACATTTATGGGTAGTCCATTCCAGAGTGTGGTGATTCCCCAGGACAGAGCCCTATCCCTCCAGTATGTTCTGTGTAATGTGTTGATTAGGTTTAGGACCCTGAAGCATGTGTTAGCAGAGGGAGTGGGATATCGTTATATGTAACATGTTCAACTGCTCTGTGTATGACATAGCTGTGTATGTTAGGCAGATGTCAGCTGTGCCTGGGCAATGTGCAATGGAGTGTAGCCACATTTGTCTGAGATGGACTGTGTATTGCATGTGTCTGAGGCTGGTAATCCCATTAATGAGGTGTGTGCTGTGTCAGTGCACATGTACAGCATGCATTATGGGTAGGTGTGTTAGATGTGCAGGTGGCCTACATCTTAGCTATGACACACACAGTGAATTGCCAAGCATAACCTTAAACCATACTCACCAACATCCGGCCACTGCTTTGCTGGTATCCCAGAGGTACCTACAATGACATGGGATATAGTTGATGTCAGTGGCTACAGCTGTGCTATTGCTACAGGCTGGCTGTAATATTACAGTACAACAGCAGCTGAAGGCCACAGTACTACAGTTTATGCATTACTACTTATCGGTACTACACAGCAACATACCCCACATCTCAGACATGCATGGTCTACCTGTGCAGATGCATACAATACAGTAGTCTACTGATATGCCCTGGAGCCTTACCTGCATGCTCAGTGTGTGGTGTGTGAGTAGTACCCACCTCCATGACCATATAGGTCTGGAGCTCTTGTGGGTGGGCAGGTGCTACCAGGCTGATGAGCAGCTCCTCCACTCTAGTGAGGGGGGGATGGATGTTATGGCCCCCCCTCTTGCAAGGTGGTCACCCTGCACAGCAGCGGCATAATGTCATATTTGCTGGAGCAGGTCACTACAATGGTGGCGGACCTGCTTATAGGTTTGCCTGTGCGACCCCACCTCATTCACCCTGCGGACCACATCCGTTCTCATAGCTGTTCTCTCTTGCTGGTCCATGCTTGTCTGTGAGAAGAGCAGATTATAGTTGTAGATCATGCTGGTGATGATGATTTCCTCCTCAATGACACTGTATGCAGGGTTTCTCAGATGTACCATATTCCCTGAAAGGCGTAATGATGGAAATATGTCTGAGCAACTCATATGTCAAGTTTACCATAATACAATACACATATCAGTCTCCCGCAACCATATCAGCTCCAAGATAATGTTCACACTACGCTACTGGTATGTGGACCATACCATTGGGCCATATATTGTATTGTACAACACCTTCTGCTATGGGGTCATAGACAAGCTCCCTGTGGGTTATATATGTTGGTGAAGGGTATTAAGCACATATTGTATGTAGGTCTGGTTGGGTGACAAACAAGACAGCATACAGGGTTGGTATATGGAACTTGTGTTGGTTAAACACTGTGGACGGGTAGTTACATTTGGAATGTGGAGGCCATTGACCCCCCACATGGGAACAAAGGGAACATGGTGGCCACCCATGGACAGTCACTACAACCTCTACATGGACATACATGTGAAAAGGCTGTGTAAGTATGCAGTAGTGACGGACATTAGGGCTAGGGTGCGAGTAAGGTAAGTGTGCAATATTGATGGACTCTAGGGATAGGGGTGGGTTAAGTGAGTTAGGGTTAGGGCACGGGTTAGGTGAGTGTGTGATAGTGACAGTCTTTAGGGTTAGGGGCGGGTTAAGTGAGTTAGGGTTAGGGCGCGGGTTAGGTGAGTGTGCGAAAGTGACAGTCTTTATGGTTAGGGGCGGGATAAGTGAGTTAGGGTTAGGGCGCAGGTTAGGTGAGTGTGCGATAGTGACAGTCTTTAGGGTTGGGGCGGGTTAAGTGAGTTAGGATTAGGGCGCGGGTTAGGTGAGTGTGCGATAGTGATGGACCTTAGTGTTAGGGTTTGGGTTAAAGTTATAGATAGTTGTGTATGTAAGGTTTAGTGTGGGTTTGTAAAGATTTTGGTGTGCTTGTGTTGTGTGTGTGCTTTTTGGACAGGGGATTTGTTTTGTTTGTTGATTGTCGGGATTGTGGTGTGTCGGGCATGTGAGGTTTCGTGTTTGTGAACGTTCAGTTTTGTGGTGTCAGTGTAGTGCGTCAGTGTTGTCAGGTAGATCCTTATATATATATGTATATATATATATATATATATATATATATATATATATAGATAGCTATTTCTATCTCTCTCTCTCGCTCTCTCTCTCTCTCTCTCTATATATATATATATATATATATATATGTCGACATACACACACACACACATATATATATATATATATATGTCGACATACACACACACATATATATATCTGTCTGTATATATATATATATATATATATATATATATATATATATATATATATATATCTGTCTGTATATATATATATATATATATATATATATGTGTGTGTGTGTGTGTGTGTATGTATGTATATATACATATGTGCATATATGTGTAGATATAATTTTGTGTTGTTTATATACCTATATAAATGTATAACAGTCTGAGGTTCTGTACACATACACAGCTGTGAATATGTATCACACATATATGTATCTGTATGTGGTGTGCGTAATGACATCTGGACCACACTCATGTACCCTTTTAACTTCACAGCTGAACTGTTTTGCCTAGCTGCAACACAAACAGATGTCACATGTGAACACAGACTAACATTATGGGGGTATATATGGTGACAAACTTTAGATAAGCATATTATACTGCTATGGCAGTGTAGGCATGCTATGCTACACTCTAACATGACTGTCCTGCAGGTGGTGTGGTCTCTCACCCATGTGTCTATCATGGTGGTATTAATACCCTCACCAGCCTTTGGCCACAGTAATTTACAGAACACAGATATCATGGTCACATCCTTGTCATTCACTGCTGGTCTGCACATTTGACTGGTATGTCTCACTGCCCACAGGGACTAATACTACTGTCCAGTGCAGTTGTTGAGCACAACATCATTACAGGAACATGTACTGATGGCACATATGCATCCTTTCACAGTATACATCCTATTAATCTATGCCATATACTACATGCCAGTAAATGCATATCTGTTTAACATACCTGTTATGTTGTTTCCACTGTAACACAACCCTGAGCTTTGTGAACCTTCTTGACGTTTTTTTCTTCTCTCTCTCTCTCTCTCTCTCTCTCAGTCTCTCCAGTAGAGTGATTCAGCTGGTTTGAATAGATTGCAGCATGCTTTTGTTGGTATTGCACATGATCAGCTGGTGGCCTCTGCACCAGTCAGTGTCCACCAGTTGCTAATTGCATGCATCCTGTTGTGTAGTACTTCATATTACCACTGTCATGGCAACCGTGTACTATAAATTGCTGCCTTCTGTGGGCATTGCCCCTTTACTTTTACAGTATGGAAGACATCCTTCCTGTGTGTGGACATCAGTGGTACTAACAGCAGGTAGCAATACCTCTTACAGCTAACCCTGCAGACACAGGCCATATCCACATTTGGGTAAGGTTCCAGACCTACAGACAGCATGAGTAGTGTTGTTGTGTGCAATGTATCACACTGTTCTTACAGGGTTTCTGTGTACATGGTACTACTTCCTGGAATGTTGTCTGTCTGCATTGCTCTCAACTGTGGGCCTATACGTATGATACCAGGGTAATTGGCTGTTAGGTTTTGTCTGTGCACCACACAGGTATTGTCCCACATATATCTGTGGCATTCTGTCTGTTGAGTGCTATCAGTACATGGCTACATCCATACGTATTTCAATGTCGTATCCCTGCATAAGGGTATGCTGCAACAAATCCTGTAACACCAGCAATTTTCAGGGGGTGTAACAGCAAATATGGCTCTATGTTCCTGCCTCTGTCCTCCACATTTATACCAGTCTATGTCCCGCTGTGACACAGGAAGGGTTGTTAGGTAATGGCCTATCATTATTTACAGCTAGCATTACTGCTATCATCCCAGTCATGTCATGGACTCCTACACCAATCGTTGGGCCATGTCCATATATATGGGGGCAACAGCTGGTGAACACATTTGTGCCCTTGTACATTCCTGTGGTAAGTGTGTGGTACACAGTGTTCCATGTGCTTGTACAGCCTTTTTTTGGGGGGGGGAAGGTTATGCCATTAACCTAGGCTATGACACCTTTCTAGAGATATAAATGTTAAGACGAGGGTCATTCAGTGTGATAGTGAGGTGTTAGGTTAAGCAATGATATGTACAAGATACTGTGACATTAACACAAGTGCTACCTTTCCCCCTAGGGCTTGACTACAAGGTGTAATTGGAGTCTGCTGAACTACATCTGTAATTGTTGATTGTTACATATCCTGAAGGCAAATCCTGTCCCTGCTGTTGTACTAACTGAAGGCCTTGGCCTAGACAGCAAAGTATGGTATATATACACATTGCTTGCATCTACTGTTTTATGTGGGCCTTGCATTCATGACTGATTACATATTTCAAACCTTATGTAGTAATTACATTATTGTATAGTACAGGAATACAGGTTATCTATGTATGCATACCTGTGTGTTTTGTCATGTCCTTTGATTTGTGGGATGGTATATGTTTAATGTCAGTATTCTCATTTCTGGGAATGGTTGCCATACTACACATTTCACAGGTGCCAGTTGAGGGACTTGTGGCTGAGGGATATACTTTGCACCCAGTACTTCCACACTACTTCTACATATGTATGGCTACTGATACCTTTAGTGTGTGTATATGTTTATGTACCTATATGCATGTATATACACATATATATATATATATATATATATATATATATATATATATATATATATATATATATATATCTCTCTCTCTCTCACTCTCTCTCTCTCTCTCTCTCCCTATATATATATATATATATATATATATATACAAGTGCTGTTTTATGATTATTTGTGAGTCATACATTAATATATATGTATATCTACATATAGCTGTCTATCTGTCTACATTTACAGATATATCTGCCCATATGTCTATGCATGTTTGGCTCATATTTTGGCCTGTTTCTCATTCACTTGCCAATTGTCATGGATGATTGCAGCATTGAAGTCAGTAACTAGTGGCAACACTTTTGTGTTTCAGACTTCATCTCCTACAAATGTGATCGAATACATATAACTTTGTAGCTAGCAACAATTTGAGTGTAACAGTGCATTAGTTGACATATATCCCTATTTGTACCCACAATGTGGCATACTTTATCCAGACATCTTGCATTAACAGGTTATGTGGTGTCATAATACATTAGGTGTACTGTTGACTGATTGTGCTGTAGGGTATGTTTGTGCAAACTTCAGGTTATGTATGTCTGCCGTGGTTTAGTGGTAAATTACTTTGTGTTGTGAGTGCAGAGTCCTGGGTTCAATCCTTGGAGTGGCAGTTTAATTTGTTGCTGAGCAGAACAAGGGACATTGGCTACAGAGTGATTGAGTCACTCTTAAGCAGTTTTAAGCAAGGTTGCGCGGGTTTGTGCGGAGCTAAGCAATGCCTATACAGGTTAAGCAATTCAGC
This sequence comes from Protopterus annectens, assembly GCF_019279795.1. Taxonomy (NCBI): domain Eukaryota; kingdom Metazoa; phylum Chordata; order Ceratodontiformes; family Protopteridae; genus Protopterus; species Protopterus annectens. The sequence continues at coordinate 1,861,126,687 of NC_056737.1, forward strand.
AGGTAACTGAGTATAAGAAACTGTTACCTGACTTTAGCAGTGCTTTCCCCCACACAAACACACTTAAACATGCTTACTACTGCTTATGTGTGCTTAAACCTGCTTACTAATGCCTAAATACATTATGACACTGACACTTCACATGCGCATTTCATGCAGTACTCCAGTTCACATTTAAATGTTATTATGTAGGTTTTATGGCAAAAGATGTACAGATATGTTCATATACAGCTTTCACATGGAAAATGATATGTGCTGCAGTGTTACTCGAACCGGTAATGCTTGTTTATTAGGCGGGTGCTCCAACCACTACACTATTGCTGTGCTGCTTCATTTGCATATATACCTATATACCCATGGATCCTAGTTCCCCAAACACCCACCACAACACATCACTGACACATTAGTCTTCCATTCTACAGTTGGAAATATGGTGTATACTACTACACATTGGTCATTCCCTACTCCTCTGGACCCATCCCATGGGTTGACTCAATCCAAGTATCCTCAGATATCCCAACCTTTTAGTCCACAAACATTGGTGACATGAGTGTCCACTAGGATATTATTCTCAAAGTTTGGGTTGTCCTACCTGGGACACACATGTCTTTATTTCAAGATTAGACTCTATACTTCATTACTTTATTATTCCAGTTAACAAGACACAAAAATAAATTGATAACTAAGACTATATGATAGTGCACACATTACACATGTAAACCAATGATGCATGATTCGGCAACATTATATTACAAATAGGACCGGTTTAGTGATTGGCGTTGATGTAGCTGGCAAATCACAGGAATGATTCAAATATTTCATAATGGGAAATTCCTCACATTTTATTCTTTTGAGAACAGCACTAACTTCGAAACTAAATACACAACTCTGAATTATTGCAGATTCGTCCCTTTCCTCTATCTTCTCGTAACTCTAATACTATAGTACTGCAACATACAAAGGAAACAAAACAACAGCTTATTTTTCCTTGGAAGTTTATATCCCAGCAGAATTGTGGAAATGTCGCAAAGACATAATATATATATATATATATATATATATATATATATATATATATATATGTATGTATATATATATATATATATATATATATATATATATATATATATATATATATATATATATATATATATATATATATATATATATATATATATATATATATATATATATATATATATATATATATATATATATATATATATACATAGATGACAACCATTTCATGTCAGTCTAAGTAAGGCCTGCTCTGTTACAAAGGCCATGCATTTAGCATGAAATTGAGTTGGGATATATAAGCCACAATGCAAGGGGGTCACCGTCTTTTCAGTACTTTACTATGAAGAAATGTTTATTTAATATCTGTTAACCAAGTATGCAGACTGTTCCAAGTCAGAAATCCATTCAGTCATGATTTGAGCCTTAGAGGCCAAACAACACAACTAAACATACACAAGAATCATACCTCTCAACCTCTTAATGTAAGAAATCTAGCCAAAGCCTAATATAATTGGGGGTGGGGGATCAAAGATTGGGACATACTGGGATCAGTTCAATAGCTCTGCTTCACAGAGGCCCAGTAAATTGATCAGTGGGGCGGCATGAGCTAACACACCTTGCCTAAGCTTATAAATGCCCTTCATCAGATAGCTTAGTACCTACCTATGAACCTATCACATGCATGGTTATGCACAACCTATTATTCTATCTACTGCTGAGGTTTGTAGGGGCATTTTCATGTTATTTATGTTTGCAAAAAGAATTCATGTGGTACAAGGAATGTACTTCTACATATAGATGTATGTATGTGTGTATGCATATATATTTATAACAAACTCGCTGACTTCCCGAGGCGGTCCAATTAGAACTGGGCCATCCAACACTGACACACCTGGATCCATATTTCATACCCATGGTTTCTCCACCCCAGCCAAGTTCCACATGCACACAAACCATCCATTCTCTAGTGGCTATCCCAGCCATAACACACCCCCACACATTGCCCTCTCCCCAGCGTTAGGGACCTTACACGTATGTTGTCTACATCCATGTATCATCAGGCTCTCCAAACCTTTTATTCCTTGAACATACCTGCTCTGGCTTGTGTACTGGTCAGACGTCCAAACAACCCACATGTTTTGAGTGCTTCTGGTTTGAGAAGCAATGATTTGCTCACCCCTGCCTATCTTGATATGACATAAGATGACAGCACAAAATAATACAGGAGTTGCTGTTGTTTTCCTTCTCATTTTTTTTGTATGCTTTATTGTCACGACGTTCATTCTTCATATATATATATATATATATATATATATATATATATATATATATACATATGATATATGTACATGCACACACACATACATCTACGTAATTATATACATTTCCTATACTGTTGGATGCCTGTGCTGGATGATGTGTTTGCGATCACAGCAGCTAAATATATATCTGCCATGGCTTAGTGGAACTCACGTCAACTATAGTGTGCAGGGTTGGGGGTTTGCAACCTGGCAGTGCAGATTATTTTGTTAATGGCCACAACAACAGCTGTTGGCTACAGGGAGACTAAGGCACTGTGAAACATTTGTAGGTGGGTATGCACTTGTTTGTGCAAAGCACAGCATTACTAACCTCTGGTTGTGGCGTCTTGCACTCACTTAACCTCTACATTGCTTCACCAGTGTGTTACTCGCATACCGGCGGCCAAACAGGCATACACCCACTTGCTCCCGCATATACACGTGCAATGTCGTGCCTTTTGTTCACATCTGTCAACCAGGACAGTCGGACTGTATGCTTGTCCATTGTCAGCGGTGGCCCTGGGGATAGAGCTCTACATTGACCCCAGCTACGTATCCCAATTATTACTGGTGTGTTCACATTCATAGAGGGTAACAGATGTAACATAGCTACATCCCCCATTAATCATGCTTAGTTTATAATGAACTGTCGGTATTATCCATGCTTAGGTCAGGTTTGCATGTCAGGTATGACTGTTGACAAAGGTCGGTTTAAGGTGAGGTAGGATTCCTGTTTCACAGGTCTGGGTAGGTTACATGCAGGTATTCAGAATAGGTGTTGTTATTCCATACCTGTGTGGTACAGTAGAGGCGAACAGCTAGGGAGTAGGCAGGTAGGTAGTGGGGGTGACATTGTAACTGTATAGTAGCCAGTAGGTATAATTCTATGGGGAGCAATAGGGAAGGTATGTTGGATGTTGGGATTTGTATGTGAGCCAGGACAAGAGGTGTCAATATCACTAGTTGATGTAGTGGTATAGAGTGTGAGATAGGGGGTTTGCAAGGTGTTGAACCTGTGCTGCTCCAGGTGTGCTTGTGGTGTTCCTTCATGTGTTAGTTACATGTGTCCTGTGGGACAGCTGTGATACTACATGTGGGTTGGGGTTCCAGATACTGGCAATGTAGTGGGGGGAGAGGGTATCACCTACATGTACCCATAGACATTAATAGAAATGGAAAAGGGGCTGATAGGTACGTGGTGTGCATGGGGCAGAAAGGGGGGTGTTAATAGGGGGGTTACCCATGGATGTGCAGGATGGCTGCAGGGAAGGTCCACAGCTGGCCGTGGTTTCTATGACAACAGCTGTGCATATGCACTGCATTTGGTGTTTGCGTCAGACACTCACACCCCTGGTTGGGGGTGAGGGCTACAATAATACCTTGTGATGCCTATTACATCGGCTTACATGCCTAAAGTGGGGCATTGAGACCACGTGTTCATAGGTGTCGTGTAGTGGGTTATGCAACAACACATATGGTTATACCGTACTTAGCCATGTAAACTGGACTGTGCTGCGATGAGACCCATATCGGGAAAGGCTGCCCATTAGGTGTAAGCATGCCTGTCAACTGTTCAGAATCTGCGGCCTGTCCAGAGTTTTCTTTGTACTATTGGTGTGTTCCTCTTACAATCTGCACCTGTCTGGCAAATACCTGGGAGCTGACACCATTAAATAAAGACATGTAATTGGGTTTAGGGCCCCACATCCTTCAGCTGTGTCATGCTAATGCATAACCTATTATTCAATCAGCTTTCTAAGGTTTTAAGTGGAATATGTGCTTTCTGTCCCTATTTGTTTCCCCAACGGTTTAGGTTCTGTCCAGTGGTTTTGCTCTTAGGGCTGAGAGGTATGGGTGTAAGCTCTGCCCAATTTGCAATATTACTTACGTCCCCGGGGTGGTCCTAATACAACTGTGCCAGCCAACACCTGCACGCCTAGGCCCATAACTGCATACCCATAGTTCCTCCACATGCCCCTCCTCTACAGCACTCATCCTTACTGTGGGTGCAGGTGGGGTGTAACCACACCACTACACACTGCCCACTCTCGACTTCTCAGGACCCATGTCGTACGTTATGTCGAACCATGGGTCATCAGGCTTGCACAACCTACTGGTCAGTGTACGTATACAGCCTGGTTGGATGAATCATTACAGGGACTGACTCTGATGATCATTAATTTTTGGGGTGTCCCACAAGGGACATTGATGACTTTGTTTCAAGATTAGACTTGGCAGGTCTCTCCCACTGATAGTATCCTGCCTGTGGTCTGGGAAGCAATGGTGTGTTTACTTGTATCGTGTGTTTGTATGTTTCACCTGTCTAGGTGGGGGTGGTTGATGCTATGTGTTACACGATTGTTGATTGGACCCCTCACCCCCATTTACATGGCCTGTGAACATATGTAATTCGTGACTGCTGTATCATATCCTAGCTATTTACATGTGTATATTTACACACACACGCGCACACACATGCACACACACACGCACACACACACACACACACACACACACACACACACACACACACACACACACACACACACACACACACACATATATATATATATATATATATATATATATATATATATATATACATATATATCTACATTACTATATACAGATATATCTGTATATGTATGCATACATGTATATATTTATATATTGCTGTCTATATATATATATATATATATATATATATATATATATATATATATATATATATCTAAGAACATATGGGTATATGGGTGTCTGTATATGTATATATCTATATGTGGGTATGTATATGCATTCTGTCTCTGCATGTATAAATTTGTACTATGGAGAGGGAGAGGTATATCTCCATGTAGCTATGGGTAGATATACACACACATTCCTCTACATATATACATCTACATCTGGTTATTCCATTATTTGCCATGTAGATTAGACTTTGCTGCAGTGGGACTCGTAGCGGGTGTAGCTGCTCATTGGACGATGCCTCTGCCCACTGAACACTTTTGCTCACATCCCAGGGGCTGTCTGTATAGACCCACATCAGCCAATACCTGCACACCTAGACCCACAACTAACTACCCATAGTTCCCCCACCAGCACCTCCCCTA
>NC_056737.1:1861134617-1861209617 GCF_019279795.1 Protopterus annectens
TATGACACATTAATGACATCCTATTAGTAATACAACCCTGTTTTGTCATTTTATTGATATACATAAAAATATACAAGCAATTTTGAGACATCAGGTCTGTTTTTACTAGTTAGCATCTGTATAATTATTAGAAATTGCCTAATATTGTACTAGTGTGATGCAGATTCTGTATAAGTAACTAAGTAGCACAATAGTTTTATAGTATATGCTTTTACTAAGGTCTTATAACAGGATAGGAACAGTGTTTTGGCTTAACCATAAAACATTAAAAAAAGATTGCAAACCTAGATCTTATTTAAGTATTCAGTACGTATCAGAAACATGGTATGTTACTTTACAATAAATGTATCTTGTTTAATAGTATGGCAATATGTTTGAGAAATTCTAAAACAAAGAGAAAATATGTAAATTAGAAAGCACATGGATAACTGAATAAGATGCTAGAGATGTGACTGAAAATTCTGACCTCAGCTTAGCATCCTTTATTTGGAATGTTGAGTTTCAATATATTCATTCCTACAGATGTCTCACACAAAAAGTTCAATATTGCATAGATGTATTTTGGATTAAAGACACGGATCTGTCATTTAATGATTTTATTTATGTACATATGTATTACTCATGGCATTATGTGCAGCAAAATACACACATTTTAATACATTTGTCTGAGGCTGGGTGGCTGAAAATGTAATTTACTGTTATATAATGATTTCTGTCAGTTTACATTTGTGGTTAATCACTGCCCATGTTGCTTTATATTATATTTTAGCTTTTGATTGCAAATTTATTGGCAGGCAGCTGTTACACAGGAATGCAACATTGTAATAGTCCCAACCCCAGAGGAATGCTTCAAGTTGTACTTATTTAGTAATAGTTTTCTAAATGGGTAGGGTGGCTAATCTGCATGCACCTTTCTCAGCCATGACAGATTGCCTGTTTAGAAATGAGAAATGTTTTTACCCAACATTGATGCACTGAGAAAATTAAGAATGCATTTCATCAGTGTTATCAATAGCCTTGGAGTCCGGGGCTGTTATAATGTGTAATTTCAGATTCTTTGCCATTTTATGCACTGTTCTTGAAGTAACTGTACATATATGGTAGAAGATGTATCCTACACACAGACTTAGGAACTTGTATTTTTAAAAATTCTTTCAGACTATGGTAGCAATCAATCACTTCATTAGAAAGAGTGGAAGAAAATCTCCTTTAATAAAGGCTACCACTTTTTATTGTCTAAGCTGCAAGCAATCTTTCTGCAGCAGCGCTTGCTCTGTTAATCAGTTTGTCTGTGGTCATATAGCTTACAAATTATATAGGGTAATTTATTTGTTTCATAAATGCTAAAGTTATTCAAAACTGAACACCTGCAGATTTCTCTAGCTCCTAATTTTAGATAATCTTTGAGACGTGGTTTTGAAAATATTTTATTATAAGTTGTGTCTGATTTTGAGAATGAATTTTTCTCTCACATTAGGTTTATTTCACTATTCTGCAGTAATCATTTTGATCACACAAAATGTGTGACATCCGTCCAATATTACACTTGCTTTAGACAAAATACATTCACAATGGAATGCAATGTTTAGTGTAGATTTCAAGACCATATAGTTAATCTCACATGAAAAAATATGTCAAAAATAAAAAAAAACACACTCTAAAATATAAATCTTTTTTATCTGAGCTGCATTCTTAAACTGTGAGATACACAGATTGTCAGATCATGCTTAAATAAGTATTTTAAAGGTTCTATACTCATATCTCAAATTATAACTCAGCTATAGTACCCCCATCTTTGCCTCTCCTACTTCAACTACTTTTTCACCACTCTCTCCCCTTAGTCCTCTAATTAACCTCTTCATCTACCTTGCAGCTCCATCTTGGGGTTACTATGTCTCTCAAGAAAAATATGCTATTTGCTGTTCTCTATTGAACTTTCTCCATGAAATGTATTGTCTGTAATCACAAACATCAATGTTTTTATATATGCTACCTACAATGTTTTTTTTCTATATGCCTCCCACATGTTAGATTTACTTGTAAATTCTCTTTTGTATACAGCGCATTTTCCTATACCACATGCCTCCTTTATCTTTTTGTTAACTTAGTGGGAGCAAGGTTTATATTCTATTATAAAAACACTAACATGTTAGTAATGCTTGTGAAGATTATCATATACATATGTTTATTTACTCCTTACTTCTGCTTTCACTGAATATTAGCTGTTGTCATGTTTGCTTTGTTATATTTTTGCTATATTTTTTCTATTGTGGAGCGTTTCTACCTGAGTGTCTGCTGATAATGGGTTTCTAACCCATTCAGAGTTTCACAGTTTTCAAATGTCAAATAAATAACTAAAAATAAAATAAAATATAAGTCAGACTAGTTTTAAAGTTATGTTACACACACCATATAAATCAGTTATATTCTGTTACAATTTTAAACGGGTTCCTTATGTAATATATTTTAGGAATCACATACCATTTATAATGTGGTTAAATGCTACATTCTTAAAAGACTTAAGATTAGGCAATCAAATTCAAACTTGACATTTGGACTGAATGCAAGACAGAGGGTGTCCAGGCCATAGCAATGGCATATGTGTCACCTTTGAACAGAATGATGTACTCAGTGAATGCATAACTGAGGAAAATGCATGGAGTCCCACGTAGCATATCAGACCAATGTCCATCTAAATGTTGCACTTTGTGCCCACAAATGTGCTCAAGCCTGGGAATCAAGTTGCAGGTGTCCACCAGGAATATAAAGTGTAGAACAACATAGATAGGGCAGTAAAAGACAAAATACAGATTTGTGAAAAGTATAAGCCACTTATTTGTTCTAATTATATTTAACTGGGTAGTGATCTCCATGGCTAACCAAATAACCTGCCACTGCATGCCATCATCTCTCATGTCCTTATGCCATTTTTAGTTCTTTAACAACTGCAGAGATCAAAAGGGATAGGGTGATGCAAAGGAGCAAGTTAGAGCACCTAAGACAGCACCGGGTGAGTATACATACTGTCATAAAAATGTGCCTGTGTTTTCATAGTAACAGCTGTCGGCATTAAAACTAATTCAGTACTACATCTGCCAGTACTACCCTTAAGTACTAGGCATAGATCAAGGGCTGTAGCATGACTGCAATGTTAGAAGTGCATTCCTGCATGTCCTCTTCTATGTAGTTGGACAAGTGGATTATTATATTACGTCTTTTCTCTCTGAGATTGTTAGTTTGACTGTGGGTTCAATTCCCCTTCCCTCCCTTCAAAATTTTTTTTATTATTATTATCATGGAAAACTATATTTGTTGCCTCAGTAATATCAATGTACCACTACATGGTCCATATATATAAGATCCATAGGTAGCAATTTTCTGGGCAATTCTTAATATGCAATAGAAGTATATGTCCCTTGTCTATCACCTGTTAAGGACATAATTTTGGGCAATCAGCATGTTTCTTTTGTATATGTACAGTTTTATTATTGCCAAAACTCAAATTGCATTACTGGTCATAAGCACAAATGTAATGTTTTAATAAATAGTTCCTGATGATATATTATCTTATGTCAGGCTGCTTGTAATGATGACTTTTGGATTAGTTCCCCCACCCTTCTCCATATTAAATTCAGACAAACAGGCTGATGACATTTTAAGTACTACTGCTAAAAGTGTACTATGCTTAACTTTATCAGTATCTAGTTTGGAACATAATTTCCATTGCTTTTGTATGTCTCTTCCCCTACCCACTTTGTCAGTATTCTTTCTCTTACATACATTTATTTGGTTTATTATTTTTGGTGTTGTTGTTTCTCTCCATTTCTTTTACTATTATATGTTGCAGTACAATAATCTAGACCAATCTCACTGACAAGGCCTGTCATCACCAACCCCCCCCCCCCACACACACACACACAAACACCCACAGGTAGCAGCAGTAATGCCACCACCATCTTCAAAAGCATCTAGACCATCTGGGCCACAACCTGCCATAGTTGCCTCACCAACACCTACCCTGCATGCACCATCTGCATCAAAATGGTACAGTGGCACTGACTTATAGCAGTACAAGTGGAGGTGATAACGTGGTCACCCATCAGGACCTAGAAGAACTTGTGGGGAAGATAATATACAGGAGGTTAGATGCCAGCATCGGCTGCAAGGAGACCAAACTCCAGTGACTGGTTGACTTGTATCCTTGCCCAGCACTGACTCCACACCTTCTGAGGCAGAACCAAGTATTTCCCAGGGTGATGAGAAATCTCCCACTCAGCCTAAGCTGGCAGAAACTGCATCTGCAAACAGCCAATTCTATTCTGCAATCCTGGTCCTCCCCTGCATTTTGTCTGTATGTCCATCCCTGTATGTTCTACAGTTCTCCCCCTGCCATTGTCTTCACTTTGTTTGATGCATCCGTCACCATTGTGTTCATCCTCTATCACTGTGTTACCACACACCCTGTCTATCATGTCTGTCTTTTCCTGCTACCAAACCCCCAACTCTTGCTCACATCTTACTTCCGGACTTCTTTCACAACTTTTCTTTCTCTAAAATAAAAATAAAAGTCCAAAATAAAGACTCCCGCCCATACTTCTACATTTTCTATATATTTCAATAATGTATACATGAATGGCTCCTATGTTTGATATGTTCATCATAAAGCATGTATTATTCTGATAAACACACAGTTCTTACCCCACACATAGTTCTTACCCACTCCCTAGTCAAATTTAACCATCTCACTGTGAGATTCTCTAAGAAAACTCTGCTTTCTAGTCCATAAGAAATCTTCTTCTTTCAGAGATTATTACAAAACAATTTATTTACTATTTACTCATCCTACTGATAATCACAACTGGTATAGTTTCCCAGCAATCCTTGGAAATGAGGCTGTTGTCTACTGTTGTGAACTTAACCCCCCTCCTTGCATAGATACATTGAGGTATCCTTAGCAGTATGGCATAAGCATAAATTATTAGCATTCAACCCATATGATGGAACTACCACATCAACAAACTCTATAATAAATAGAAAAAAAACACCTGGTCATCACTTAAAATGTCAACTTCATCATTATAAAAGGGATTTAAAACTGATGACTCTCTCTCAAATTTACCACTGGGAAATATAAGGCCAACTTTGAACTTAGGATTACAGCTAAATCAGAAGACAACCATAAGACCTTCTTCTGATATATTAGGAATCTTAGAAGTAACCTACAGTTATATACTGAACTTATCACCACTTATATCTCCTTCTTAGATGCCAAGGGCATTGCTAATATTCTTGTGGACAAATTTTCATTCAAGTACACTCCACTCACTCTTGCTTCGTTCCCCTCCTTTCCCTATCACACCTCCTATCCTGAGATCAACTGGGACCAAAAGCACTACCACTACCATGGGTTCTGAAAATATTCATGGGTGTCTGTTGAGAAGTATGAAACCCACCTAGCAAATCCCCTCCATTAAATTTTCAGCCTGATAGTCTCCATTAATTATGTCCCTAAGGTATGGAGAATGACAGTTGCAGTATTCTTGCATAAAGGTGATCTGCCTAGTGACCCTGGGAATTACAAATCTATTAGACTCTCTAGTGTTATTTGCAGTCTATGGAATGTATTATAGCTAACTAATAAACAATGATATATGTGACTTTATATCTCTGGATATACACAAGCTTGTTTTTATTAAATGCAGATTATGCCTATTCAATCAGGTTCAGTTATTTTAAAATGTTACTAAGGCCACAGATAAGTGGCATGCAGTCCATACTGCATATCTGGATATTGCCAAGGCCTTTGACACTTCACCAACTCATCAACTCAGCATTAAGCCATGCACGGTCTGGTGGATTTGTAACTGGCTGCCTGACAGAACCTAAAACTGGGGATATTTGCACTATAAAGAAGAATATCCCCAGTGGTATTGCATAAAGCTATGCCCTGGTTCCCCTCCTCTTTGGCATATATTTCTGTGACATAAAATCCAATATTAAGGGAATATGGCTAACCGAGTTTGCTGAAGATCGCACACTGGTGATGATTACTAAATCCAATTCTCATACTCAGATTCACAAAAAAGGTTGAAACTACCAATGCCTTGGTTAATTAATCATGGAATTTCCTACAATTCCAAGAAATGAAACATACTTTACTTTGCTAAACATGGCTTCACTACTACTTACAATATTGATCACATTATACTTAAAGTTGATATAGTCATCAAGGACTTGGGTACATATGTTGATAACAGACTCTCCTTTTACTACCATGTTTCTGTGGGGTTAGAAAATCTTTCTACTGTGTGCAGATTATTCTTTGTGGTATATCCTCAAGGTTCAAAGTTGTTATAGTCTCAGTTTATTCATCCATTATTCAAATGCCATTGAATATAATTGACCCATTCGCACATATTTCACTAAGTGTCAAAAACATCTTGACATACCATAACTTTTCCTTACCAAAAATATATTGGATCCCAGTAGCCTTAGGCACTCTGATAGACTAAAATCCATGCTCCTCTACTAATTATCATACAGAAGGGTGATCTCTGCTTAGCCTTCCATGGTATAAATGACCCAGGACTTTTTGGATCTTCACCTCACCAGACCTAATGGCAAAGCAAATACCCACTCTAGAGATCTAAACCTATATTACCACATTAACAAAATCAGATTACTTGACAGATGCCTAACTGAATAGATTCCTCATTTCTGCAATATGCTGCTTTTGCCTAGTAAGCAGAATACTTCCCCAGCAACCTTTAAAACCAATCTTGATGACTGTATGGGTGATTGCAATTGTTCACCAGGGATAAATGGAGAAGACTACTTAACTGAATACCTCCTTAGTCTTCCACCAGTATTAGATGATGTAGCTGAGCTTCTAGATGATCACCATTGGCTGTAAGCTTAGTAAGAATCCAAAAATCTATAATCCTCTTCTCACCCTGTGATTGTACAACCTAAGCCATGTGTGCAAAATACTAAATGAGGGAGAATAATAACTTGCCAGGGCTCTGAGGTACAGCCTTTGCACTTTGTGGGCAACAGGCATCCATTAGGAAAGCATCTCCCTTCTGTTACTTTTCTGCAGTTGTTTTACAGAGTGGCATAAGCTGAAAGCAGAGAACAACATTTCATTGAACAGATGCCCATATTCATGAATCACAAACAGCGTTATTGTAGTTTGCACTTTACAATGTGCATAAGTCATTTATGAATCCTGCTCATAATATAACTTGTATAAATAAGCATCCCCAGACTAAGAATTTGAAGCTCTTAGTATATAGTGACAGTTTCATCAGCTGTGCAATCAGTGAATGTGATCATCAGGATTAGGTACATAAGATATGTGTTAAAAACATGGAAGATTCAAAAAAATCCAGCAGTACATTAATCTGACATCAACAAGAGGAATTCCTGTTTGCCAAGGCAGCAGTGTACGCTGTATTACAATGCAACACTTGCAAAGATGATTACTTTATCAATAATCTTATTTAGAGCTATTTCCTATTCTAATGTGTCATTGCAGTTATCAAACAGGAACAGGTTTATCATAAAGCTACCAAATTTGCATTGATTAGTCAGCCTAAGTTTTATTATTGTAGTCTTACAAGGCTTTAGAGTGAGCTGAACTCACAAATGTATTAAAGGCATTTCTCTTAACTCATTATATCTGAGTGATGCCTCCAGGTGCACCTGCAGTTAATGCCTACTGTCGCCTCTGGGTGTCAAATAGTGCTTGTTCATATTTGCATCAATAATTCCAAAACCATGCTATGTGCAATGTTTTAAAAGATTTCTTCTTCAAGTTTACACAATGGCAAACTCAACTGCATTAATATATTTTTTTTAAATCTCTTTATTCAAATTTTACAATAATAACAAAAATACACAAAATATATAAAAATAATTACAAATAACTATATACAAATGTACCCTTTGCCCAATAAAGAATAAACATAATTAACATTAGAATAAAATATGATCAAACAGTATATTCCAGTATTCAATAAAGTAAGAGTGGAGTTTTAAGCAGTAAATTAAGTATTGGTGAGCTAGTAAATATTCAGTAGCTAAGCATTTGAATCCATCCCATGATAGTGAGGACTTGTTTTTCCAGTTGGGTGTAATGCAGTATTTATTTAATACAAAAAGTAAAATCAAGATACGTAATTGTAATTTAGACAACCCGGTGTGGAAGGGGGGGGGTATGTAGTATGGTAAACTTCCAATACAGGGTTGACTTTTTCTATTTGGACCCTTAAGGAGCAACAAAGTTTGTAGAAGCATTTACAGCTCCAAAAATATGAATACGATCAACTTTATGGATGGGAGAGTATGGGCATAATGGGGAAGCATTGGGATAGATTTTATTTAAGATACATGGAGTAAGGTAAGCATTGTTTAGTAACATGATTTGGGTATAATTAAGCTTTGTAAAGGGGATAAGCTGTGAAGCTAACTGAATAGATTGGGAAATCTGACTAGATGAAATTGATGGATCTTTGTCGTGCCAGTATTTCAAATGAATGACCTCTTTTTGAGTTTTAATAGACATAATAAGTTTATAAGAGTTAGAAATCATTTTCTTTTTATGCTAAAGTAGATTTCATAGGGTTTTGCAGATTTTAATATCATTTGAAGTCAAAGTAGCTTCCTCCAAGATAGAGTGACAGAGTTTTTAATTTATCTTATAATGACTGTATAACGTTTGGGAGGGTTCATCTGTTATCTCATAACAGAGATAGATGCATGTCTGAAAGGGAAAAAAATAAGTTAAAGATTTGTCTTTAATTAGAGGGTATTGGTCTAAATTGATCATTATCTTGTTCAGTTTAAGATTAGGGTTAAGGTGGAATGGTTGTAAAGCATTAAAAGGGAGAAATAAGTTTAAAGATTTAAAGATTTTTTTGTAGGATAGTTATTTAGTGCTTTAGAGATATAGATATATTAATCTTGTTCAAGTTTTCCCTATCAAGGAAGGGGATGGCTTTGGGGTTAAAGTTAAATAATTTAATACAATTATAAAATATGGGGTTAACTGTTAAAAGATTGTACTGTTGAAATATCGAACTGCATGTGGTCAAGACCATTTGCTCGATATTTCAAAAGATTGATCTTTTAACATGCCTAAAATAAAAAGAAAAGAAATTAAGTAGAAGATTGTAATGCACCCCACACCCCCCTACTTAAATATACCAACTCTGAGATCACGCTACACTGAGAATACAGCACGGAATGGGAAGTTTTCCTATTCCCTGCTGTAGTGCGATCTCGGAGTTGGTATATTTAAGTAGTGGGGGAGTGGGGGATGCAGGAGGGCTTGCCTCCCTGCATTACAGTCTTCTACTTGATTTCTTTTATTTTTTTTAGGCATGTCAAAAGACTGATATTTTGAAATATCGAGCATATGGTCTCGACCATATGCAGTTCGATATTTCAACTGTTCGATCTTTTAACATGTAACCAAAATATGCCCCTGGATTTACTAATCTGCCCTGCAGGACTAAACTAGTCCAGCACGTAAGCGGCAGTTTAAGAGGAGGACGGCAACGCGCCATGCATATTAATGAAGGTGCACTGCCTGAGCTCCAAATCCTACACTGAGCGTGGACGAGTGCAAGGGGCATGTCTGAGAGCAGAGCTCTCAGAATAAACATGCCCCTGCAAAGTAGAACAGAAGAAAGTGTAAATAAATGAGTGAGACCATTCATAGGTATCCACATATCCCCACCAACAGTCCCCATGTGTTCAACAGCAACAGTACATTGAAATAAAGTGAAGGAACCCTTGTATTTATTTTTTTTAAAACCCTGAGTACAGCTAACCATAAGTGCGTGGGTTTTGCCCATTGCTTAGCTATGGTTAAAACAGCTGAAAAGGCTGAAGAGGATAAAAAAAAGAATATATATGCAAATGCAGTAGCACAGCAATAGTGTAGTGGTTAGAGCATATGCCTAATGGGTACTTACGTATTATCGCAACCAGATTTTGTAACCTCCTGTAACTGATAATCTGATCGCGAAATGACTTTCTGCTTAAGTAAAAGGGGTGTGTGAATTCTTAAGTACTGTTTTGCCACTTTGGGAATAACATGTAGGAAGAGGAACAATGGCAGATTTTGTTTTAGCGGGTAGTGTCCTTTACCGCTTTCTGTCTTTGTGCTTTGCGGTGGAACTGTAGGCTGTTGCTTTACTGAGAGTACCGGGAAGCAGTGATTTAGGGTTTCTGTTCAAGGCTTTTTAGAAATTACCTGAAGTGTGTGCGTCTGCCACTGTCACTGGATGATCTTGGCCTTATATTTCAGTGTGTGTGTGTGTGTGTGTGTGTGTGTGTGTGTGTGTGTGTGTGTGTGTGTGTGTGTGTGTGTGTGTCTGCGTGCATGCATGTGTGTGTATGTTCACAGCTTAGCAGTTTAGGAGTTTCAATGAAGGAGTTACAGGTTTTGGTGCTGGCTTGTCATTCACAGACATTGGAGTGTGCAGGGCAGAGTTCACATGGTCTTTATGTGTACTACTACAGTCAGAGAAAGTAAAGTGGCTCGGAAATGAACCCTTTTCCTCTACCAAATCGGGCATAATGTAATCAGGTCTGCTCATCATATTTCACATGAAATTGCCACCAAATTTGTAACCTGCTGTAAGTAGAAATGTGATTGTGAAATGACTTTCTGCTTCAGTAAAAAGGGGTCTATGAAGGGTTAAGTACCATTTTGCCACTTTGCGAAAGACATTTAGGAATACAGCATTCTTTATTCTGCTATGTTCATGTCATTTTGGCTGAAGTTATGGCAGTAAAGGATGCTACCAAGTAAGAGGACTTTGGCTGTTATTCCAGTTAGTGTTTCAGAAGCAAGGTGATAGAAAAAGTGATTTGGACTTCAGAGACCCCTTTTTACTTCACTATACAGTCAGTTTGCGATAACATCAGGAACTACACGGGCTTAAAAATCTGGTTGCGATAATACGCAAGTACCACCTAATGAACAGGCATTCCCGGTTTGAGACCCAATGCAACACATATCATTTTCCATGTGAAATCTGTATATGGACATATTTTTACATATTTTTGCCGTATAACCTACATAATAACATTTAAATGTGAACTGGAGTACTGCATGAAATGCACATGTGAAGTGTCAGTGTCATAATGAATAAGGCACTAGTAAGCAGGTTTAAGCACAAGTAAGCAGTAGTAAGCATGTCTAAGTGAGTTTGCATGGGGGTAAACATTGCCTACACAGATTAAGCAAAGTAGAAGCTAACTGAGTGTAAAAAACTGTAACCGGAGGTTAGCAGTGCTTACCGTCACGCAAAGCCGTCCAAACCCGCTTACAACTGCTTTAAAGTGCCTTAAACACTCTGGATCCAACGGCCCATGTTCTGCCCAGAAACAAAATAACCTGCCTCTGCAAACTGAGGACCTTGTATATTATAGTCACAGTAGTTAACCACTAAGGCATCATAGCAATAGTTATGCATGAGGTATCAGCAAACTAATTCTCACCCCAGGAAAATCAAACCAAACATGTGAACTGAATCTATGTACAGTGTGATGTTGGATAACCTTCCACAGAACATAAATATGTGAACTGGAGTACTGCAGTAAGCATAGATTTGAGGTATTATTGTAATAAAGTGTAGATGTCCCCAGGTCCCCATACAGTGTATGTACACATGAATCACAGGTACCAGACACATATATAACTTGTAATGAAGAATAAATCATTGACAAATGACAGATATAGTGCTAATTAACTATTAAGCAATGCTAACTGCAGCACAGCTCAAGTTAGTAAGTGTAAACACTATGTATGGGAGCCAATTCAATCTGCCTAGTGGTATACATCTTTAAGCAGTGCCAACCTCATGTAAGCAAGCCTGCCCATAGCTTAGCCTTTTCAAAACTAGCCAATCACAGGGAAGTGTGGGAAAATGGCTGTATTAAAACCCCACAGGTGGGAATACTACCCATAACTGGTTGTAGCTTCCTACTGCAGGCAGAATGGCTGGTGTGGGTGAAGGCACTGAATTTAGAGCGCAGCGCTGGAGCATCCAGGAGTCAAAAATCATGGTAAGGCTCCTGGTAAAACACCATGACCAGAGAGTACTGTAGGGCCAGTACCAGGGCTCACAGTATAAAATGGGGGCCTGGGATAGTCTTGCCCGTGACCTCACCAGTCCCACAGGTATCCCCAGGACTGGTGAGCAGATGAGGCACCACCATGCTGACCTGAAGCGGCAGAGGGGGGGGTGTTCTGGAACAGTGGATCCAGGAGTCTCGGCAGATGTCCAATGCCCCAGTATTGACTAAGTACTCATTCTACTAAGTATTAAATAATTGCCTAGCTTGTGTATACTATGTATAGGTATGGCTAAATATCACTGAATTTCTCTGACAGCTGCAGATGAGCGGGCTGCAAACCAACAAGCCCATGATGCTAGGCTGCAAAGACTGCATCGCGAGGCAGGTTAGTAATCAGTTTGCATGTACTGTCATAACAAATAAATATAAGAGTCATAGAAAGTGTTGCACAAGTAGAAATAAATGTGCAATAGTTTGCTAATAAAACTGTAACTCCTGGAGTGCTTCTGTTTACTCTTCTCTCATATGTTGGCGATCTGTTCCATGCTATAAATAGTACTGTTGTATCTTAACCAGTGTCACCCACACCGTGGTATGCAGATAAAATGGGCATGAAGTCCTGCATAACAATGCTGGAAGTACCAAGAGGTCAGTTATATTGTACAAGTTAGGGAGACTTAGAAAACAGTCAAAAGCTTTACATCAGTTCCCTGATAGCACAGTGTACTGTGATGTTAGCTATAATATTTTGTCACACACAGCAGGAGTTTGACTCGTGGGAGTGCTACTAAGTTGTATGCATAATCATACCCCACAACTGTACAGATTTTGATACAATGTTCAGATAGAAAGCTGTATGCATACTTACACCCAACAACAGTATATAATTTGCTAGAATGTTCACATTGTAAGTTGTATGCATATTCATACCCCACAACTGTTCCAATCTGTCTAGCATGCCCAGATAAATGGCCCATATCACCAGCTTGGTACCCTGTTCCCCTGAAAATCCAAAGTGATGATCCAAGAATTACAGGCAGCTGTCAATGACATATAACTGATAGTCAAACATGTGCTTAGTCAGAGAATGTATATGGAAACAAACCTGTCATTCTAGCACCTCACTCAAAGTGTATGACAGCAATTCTCAACATATGTTGCATTAACACCTGCAGCCTGTCATGCCTGTATGTAAGACACCAGTCATATATATAATAATTTATAAACATGCCAGTGTACAATATAAGGCCATTGTGTAGTGTAATAATACATGTAAGGGAAAGACCACTGCAGTGACTAAGAATGTTGTGAATACTACAAGGATTAGTTGTTAATTGAACTCCTCTCTCTCAACCCTACCATATGGGCATAATAACCCAATGACACTCCTCAACTGGTATGTGTACACTCCAAACGTTTGTTGGGACATATGTCCTAATGGTTTATAAATATTCACATTTATTTCTATGCATATGCCATGTGAAAATGCACCCATATTGGTGGCCTGTTGCCATCAATGAAACCTGCATGCTCCTGTAATGGCCAATGTTGTTCCATATATGCATGTGTTCTGCTTGCTCTGCAACTGTCTTAAATCTTGTGTGTTAGGTTAATGGGAATACCTATGCATGCTGTTATAACTAATCCTGAATGCTGTTGACTGTTACTAACCCATATCTGTCATAAACCTGTGACAACACAGCTCGTATGGGAAGAAGGGTCCCAGCGGACCCATCTGTCCCACCTCAGCTGGCCAAGGCACCGAGCACCAGCACATCTGGGGCTCAGCCTGGGACCTCCTCCTCTCTAGGCCCTGTGCCACCTTTGGGTGGAACCGCTGCAGGGGATGGGGCTTGCCCCCTCCCTCGGACCGGGTGCAGAGCGTAACCTGTCACCCATCAACAGGTCCGGGCCGTGGTGCATAAGGTGCTCAATCTGGAGTATTGAGAGTGCCTATGCCAGCTTGAGGGCTGAGTGGTGCTATTAGAAGGTGAGCCTGCCCCTCCTACACAGCCCCCAGCACAGCCACCTTCGGGGCCGTGAAGTTGCAGTGGTGACTGCCCATGGGTGGGGACCTCAGCCCCACTGTTTCCAGTTGGGGACTCATGGGCTTGCCACTTCCAAACACCCGGCCCCGTCCAAGGTGTTTACCCCCAACATGTGTCATATACTGGCCCTGTATGCGTCTTGTGTGTCTTGTCTGTTAACCTACCCAACCTACCTCCCCAAATATACCTACTACCCCTCCCCAACATCCCACTCTCACCTGAAAAAAAAAGGGCAATCTGTTCCCACAAAAAAGTCTTGTCTCATACATAGCTGTCCATTTCGCACACATGTCCACTGGACACATGTAATCTGGTCTAATTGGCATCACAATGAATATATGTTTTCCTCACCCCTCTCCCAGGGGTTTGAGGGTCCAAATGCACCTGAAATATAGTGTATATGCACAGCTGTTGCTGTAGAAGAAATGGGCAGCTATGGACCTTTCCTATACCCTTCCTGCACATGCCTAGCTTTTTTCCCTACTGTCTTTCCCTCTTTGTGCCGTGTTTTCACCACTGTCCTATCAACCCCTTTTTCTTTTCTTTTAAAGGAATTAGCATGGGAGCAAGTGGCAGTAAGCACTGTTAAGCAGCGGTAAGCGGGTTTGTGTGGGTTTGCATGGGGTTAAGCTATGCCTACACAGGTTGAGAGATTTGAAGCTAACTGACTGTAAGAAAACATAAACGGAGGTCGGCAGTGCTTACCATAGTGCAAACCAGTTTACAACTGCTTAAAAGTGCCTTAATCACTCTGTAGCCAATGTCTCTTGTTCTGCCCTGCAACAAAATAAACTGCCTCTCCAAGGACCCTGCACTCCATACACAAAGTGATTTACCACTAAACCACGACAGATATACATAACCTGAAGTTTTCACAAACATATCATGCAGCACAATCAGTCAATAGTACAGGTAATGTATTATTATCACACCACATAACCTGTTAATGCAAGAGGTCTGGCCAAAGTATGCCACACTGTTGGTACAAATAGGGATCTATGTCAACTAATGCTCTGATACACTTAAAATGTTGCTAGATACACAGTTATATGTATTAGAACACATATGTAGAAGGAGATGAAGTCTGAAATACAAATGTGTTGCACTAGTTACTGACTTCAATGCTGCGATCATCCATGACAATTGACAAGTGAGTGAGGAACAGGCCAAAATATGAGACGAACATGCATGGACATATGGACAGATATATATCTGTAAATGTAGACAGGTAGACAGCTATATATATATATATATATATATATATATATATATAGATATATATATATATATACTTATATATTAATGTATGACTCACAAATAATCATATAACATCAATTGTATATAGATACATACATATGTTAATATGTATCTATATATGTGTATATATATATATATATATATATATATATATATATATATATATATATATATATATATATATATATACACAGATGTACATATCTATAGATACACACATATATATATATATATATATATATATATATATATATATATATATATATATATATATATATATATATATATATATATATATATATATATATAAAGATATATATATATATATATATATATATATATATATATATATAGCCATATGAGATATATATATAGGTACATACACATATACACACACAAAAGGTATTAGTAGCCATACATATGTAGAAGTAGTGTGAAAGTACTGGGTGCAAAGTATATCCCTCAGCCACAAGCCCTTCAACTGGCACCTGTGAAATGTGTAGTCGGGCAACCATTCCCACAAATGAGAATACTGACATTAAACATATACCCACCCACAATTCAAAGGACATGACATGACCCACAGGTATGCATACACAGATAACCTTTATTCATGTACTATACAATTATGCATGCCAGTACTGAAACCACATAAGGTTTGAAATATGTAATCAGTTATGAATGCAAGGCCCACACAAAACAGTAGATGCAAGCAATGTATTTCTATACCATACTATGCTGTCCAGGCCAAGGCCTTCAATTAGTACAACAGTCGAAACAATATTTGCCTTCAGGATATGTAACAATCAACAATTACAGATGTAGTTCAACAGCCTCCAATTGCACCCTGTAGTCAAGCCCTAGGGGGAAATGTATCACGTGTGTTAATGTCACAGTATCTTGTGCATAACATTGCTTAACCTAACATCTCACTGTCACACTCAATGACCCTTGTCTTAACAGTTATTTCCCTGAAAAGGTGCCATAGCCTAAGTTAATGGCATAGAACCCTCCCCCCATAAAAGGCTGTACAAGGGCAAGGAACACTGGGTACCAAACACTTACCTCGGAATGTACAAGGGCACATATGTGTTCCCCAGCTGTTGCCCCCATATATATGGACTTGGCCCAACAGTTGGTGTGGGAGTCCATGACGTGACTAGGATGATATCAGTAATGCTAGCAGTAAATAATGATAGGCCATTGCCTAACAACCCTTCCTGTATCACAGCAGGGCAAAGACTGGCATATATCTGGAGGACAGAGGCAGGAACATAGGGCCATATTTGCATTATTGCTGTTACACACCCTGGAAATTGCTGGTGTTACAGGATTCGTTGCAGCATACCCTTACACAGGTATATGACATTGAAATACAAATGGATGTAGCCATGTACTGATATCACTCAACAGACAGAATGCCACAGATATATCTGGGACAATACCTGTGTGGTGCACAGAGAAATCCTAGCAACCAATCCCCCTGGTATCATACGGAGAGGCCTACAGTTGAGAGCTATGCAGACAGACAACTTCTTCTTTTTCATTCGGCTTTTCCCGGTTAGGGGTTGCCACAGCGGATCACCTGTCCGCTCATAATTGGCAGTACAGTTTAACAGTGTTGAGTTGCCAGCCCGGCGCCCAACCTTTCACAGAAGGCACACACACACACACAGTCACACCTTGGGCCAATTTTGAGTGTCCAATCCACCTACAGCATGTCTTTGGGATGTGGAAGGAAACTGGAGCACCCAGAGGAAACCCATGCAACCACCGGGAGGACATGCAGACTCCACACAGAAGGTACCCCAGCCAAGGATCGAACCAGAGAATATGCAGACAGACAACATTCCATGAAAAAGTACCATGAACACAGAAACCCTGTATGAACAGCAAGATACATTGCACACAACAGCACTACTCATGCTGTCTGTAGGTCTGGAACCTTACCCAAATGTGGATTTGGCCTGTGTCTGCAGGTTCTGCTGTAAGAGGTATTGCTACCTGCTGTCTGTAACATTGATGTCCACACACAGAAAAAATACCATCCATACTGTAAAGGTAAAGGGACAACGCCTACAGAAGGCAGCAATGTATAGTACAGGGTTGCCATGACAGTGGTTATTTGAAGTACTACACAGCAGGCTGCATGCAATTAGCAACTGGTGGCCACTGAATGGTGCAGATGCCACCACCTGATCATGTGCAATACCAACAATGGCATGCTGCAATCTATTCAAACCAGCTCGATCACTCTACTGGAGAGACTGAGAGAGAGAGAGAGAGAGAGAGAGAGAGAGAGAGAGAGAGAGAGAGAGAAAGAGAGAGAGAGAAGAAAAAAAAACTTTCAAGAAAGGGCACAGAGCTCAGCATTGTGTTACAGTGGAACAAACATAATAGGTATGTGAAACAGATATGCATTTACTGGCATGTAGTATATGGCATAGAATAATAGGATGTATACTGAGAAAGGATGTATATGTGCCATCAGTACTTGTTCCTGTAATGACGTTCTGCTCAACAACTGCACTAGACAGTAGTGTCAGTCCCTGTGAGCAGTGGGGCATACCTGTCAAATGTGCAGACCAGCAGTGAATGGCAAAGATGTGACCCATGATATCTGTGTTCTGTAAATTACTGTGGCCAATGGCTGGTGGGGGTATTAATACTGCCATGATAGACACATGGGTGAGAGACTACACCACCTGCAAGGCAGTCATGTTAAAGTGAAGCATAGCATGTCCAACTGCCATAGCAGTATAATATGCTTATCTAAAGTTTGTCACCATATATGCGCCCCTAATTTTAGTCTGTGTTCACATGTGACACCTGTCTGTGTTGCAGCAAGGCAGTTCAGCTGTGAAGTAAAGAGGATACATGAGTGTGGTCCAGATGTTTGTATGCACCCCACATACAGATACATATATATGTGATACATATTCACAGCTGTGTATGTTTACAGAACCTCAGGCAGCTCTACATCTATATAGGTATATAAGCAACACAAAATGATATGTACACATATATGCACATATGTATATATATATATATATATATATATATATATATATATATATATGTCAATACCTGTCCCCTGCCATGACGTGTGAGAGAACATCACACATCAATACACAACATACCTACTCACCAGTATATGGCTGCAAGATGGATTGTGGAGTGTGGTGTGTAACCCATATTGGGAACACATTGCAATTGTATGAGATGGTGGGATATATATGTTGGTGAAGGGTATTAGGCACAAATTAGTATATAGGTCTGGTTAGGTGACAAACAACACAGCATTCAGGGCTGGTATGTGACACATGTGGTGGTTAAACACTGTGGATGGATAGTTACATTTGGAATGTGGAGGCCATTGAGCCCCCACATGGGAACAAAGGGAACATGGTGCCCACCCATTGACAGTCATAACAGCATCTACATGGACATAAAGGTGCCTGGGCTGTGCGCTGGGCATAAGGGACATGCATTTCGAACCTTGTGTATGTGTAGTGCATGCTTCCAGGTGATTTAGTACATACCCCATCTCTCTGTGGAGCTCCCTATGCACAAGACCCTCGACCTAACTGGGTGACAGACATATGTCTGTGTGTGCTCCATTGGGTGTGGCACCATCCCCTGAGGTGGTTCCACATGAAGGTAGTGATGGAACAGTAGATAATGAGGTTCCATGGTGGGTCATGGATGGGATGTGGACTGGTAACATGTGCACATTAGGTTGGAATGGTGTTCCTGCTGGCAAATATCCCCTACACATACTGGTGTGTAACTGTCATGGAACATATGTGGGCTGTAATAGTCCACACAATCTCAGAACATGTCCAACAGCATGCATAGATATCCCCAATATCACAGAATGGCAGATGTGTAGCAATCACATAGCAAGCCTACCACATGAATATGTGGAAACATAGTGGCAGTGACAATGGCATGCAGGTGAAATACCCTGTAACAGCCCAGCAACTCTAGTGTCCCACAGAGAGCATGTCTATAAACACATAGCAGAAAGTGCTGTACAATATATGACCCAATGGTACACATACTGGACACATACCACTAGCGTTGTGTGAACATTATGTTGGAGCTGATATGGTGGCGGGAGACCAATATGTGTATTGTATTATGGTAAACTTGACATATGAGTTGCTTAGACATATTTCCATCATTATATCTTTCAGGGAGTATGGCACACCCAAGGAATCCCACTTACAGTGCCACTGAGGAGTAAATTATAATCACCAGCATCATCCACAACTACCAGCTGTTGTTATCATGGACAAGCCAGGACCAGCAGGAGAGAACAGCCATGTGTAATGATGTGGTCCACAGGGTGAATTAGGTGGGGATGCACAGCCGTACATATGAGCAGGTCCACCACCATTGTAGTGACCTGCTCCACCAAGTACGTCGCTGTGCCACTGCCATGTGGGGTGACCACCTTGCAACGGGGGGGGCATAACATCCATCCCCCTCAGAGTGGAAGAGCTGCTTATGAGCCTGGTAGCACCTGCCTGCCCACAAGAGCTACAGACTTATACAGTCATGGAGGTGGGTGCTACACACACACCAGACATGGAGCATGCAGGTTAAGTTCCAGGGCATATCAGTAGACTACTGTAGTGTATGCATCTGTACAGGTAGATCATGCATATGTGAAATGTGGGGTCTGTTGCTGTGCAGTACTGATAAGCAGTAATGCATAATCTGTAGTACTGTGGACTTCAGCTGTTGTTGTACTGTACTTTTGCAGCCACCCTGTAGCAATGCCACAGCTGTGGCCACTGACATCAACTCTTTCCCATCTCAATGTTGGTACCTCTGGGATACCAGCAAGGCAGCATCTGGATGCCGGTGAGTATGGTTTAAGGTTATGCTTGGCAACTCACTGTGCATGTCAAGGTGTAGGCCATGTACACATCTAACACACCTACCCATAATGCATGCTGTACATGTGCACTGACAGAGCACACCCCTCACTAATGGGATTACCAGCTTCAAACACATGCAATACACAGTCCATCTCAGATAACTGTGGCTACACTCCAGTGCACATTGCCCAGGCGCAGCTGAAATCTGCCCAACGTACACAGCTATGTCATACACAGAGCAGTTGAACATTCTACACATAAAGACATCCCACTCCCCTCTGCTAACACAAGTTTCAGGGTCCTAAACCTCATCAACACATTACACAGAACATACTGAAGGGATAGGGCCCTGTCCTGGGGAATCCCCACACTCTGGAATGAACTACCCATACATGTCAGGCAATGCTACTCATTGGCTCTCTTTACAGAAACACTTGGCAATTGGATGGGAAATGGGGAATTCACCCAAGGTAGTATGTCTGTGCCACACCCTGACAGGGGCACAAGGGAATAACATTAGTGGGTGGTTCATGGCTGGGAACCCCTGTGGCTAGGCTTATGTTGGCCCCAGGACCACTAGACCAGTACTCACCTATGAACCTATGTGTACCACAGGCAACATCAGCCAGGGCTCAGTCATGGACAATAATCATCTCTACACTCACCATAGGTACAGTACATTGTGTCTGTGGTCGGTCTAATGGTAGTCTATCACTCATACATGCACCACTGATGATGACATCTGTGAATATACATCAAGCATTCACTAAACATGTGTCCACATCTGAGCCAGAAACACACAGAGACTGTGAGCAGCAGTGGAAACACAACTGACATACAGATACACATCCTGCAATGGCATGTACACCTGTGAGGTATGGTGCACAGTACATGCCAGGATGCTGAACAGATACACAGCAATGCTGTGGACATGGGTGCAGTGAGTTCCAGGGGGAGGGCCATCACCTACTAACAGAAGCTATGCATCACAGCCATGTATAATGTTGGTAACGGGGATTAACTACAGTTGCACTGCATGCTGTTGAGCACCACATGTCCTGCATGCTGACATGCGTGTAATTACAGGTTTGTGGTTGATACTGTACTGCACCATCGCCTGTTATTGTGTGTGTTATGGGGTGCGGGACGCTGTCTGTAGGTGCTGTCTGGTGGAGTGTATGGGATGCCATGTATGTCTACTGCATGTGTGTATGTCTGTGGGTGTGGCCATGTCTGCACACTCGTGTGTGTGTGTGTGTGTGTGTGTGTGTGTGTGTGTGTGTGTGTGTGTACTGTTTAGCGATGATGTACAGGTCTTACAGTCTGTTCCCTGTTTTCCCCTCACAGGTGGCGAGGTGGGGCTGTGTCCCCCCAGCAGGGAATCTGATGTCACTGATATAGACAGTGACCATGAGGATAGGTGTGTTGAGGCACAGGAAGGGTGGATAGGGGCTGCCGCTGGGCCATGAATTGACAACCCACACGTATCCACCCCATCCATGCACACAGTCACACTGCGTTTACATACCTCATCACCGTTGGCCTTAGCTGAGGGACAGCCTACAGTTGGCTTTGGCCAGGACAGTGTGATATCTATCACACGTGTGTCAGGACACAGCAGCCATAGCCAGATGTCTGGTGGGGTATCACATAGGCTGATGTTCAGGGGTGCGCGTTGGAGCACTGCAGGTCATCATGCCCCTGGCAGACATGGCACATCTATTTCAACCACACGCATGTTCCAGGCTGTCATGGAGGCACAGGCATGAATAGAACGGTACACCAGGCAGGGTCTAAGGGCGCAGAGGGCTCATCACATCTCTGTGACCTAGTAGGTGCCATCCATAATACACTGAGGTCATGGATAGATGGTGGGGTGAGACATTGGATCTCATCCACAATATCTTTCCATGTGTCAGGACAGGGTGGGATGGTTTTGATGGCCACGTGGACATATGCCAGTAATTCAAGCAGCTGGAGGTCACTGTGGACATCCAATCAGTCACAGCCACTCCTGTAGTGGCAGTACCAGCCCCAGCACTGTGGGTGAGTGCTGCCCACAGACCGTCATAGCAGACCATGAGCACATGGCCCTGGCCAGTCCCAGGAGGGACCTGGATCCAGTGGATGTCTCACAAATTTGGGGGACAGTACTCGGTCTGGCTTTGTACCTGATACTGCCTGTAGCACCCCTGCAAGGCACAGGTCCCATGTCCATGGTCAGAAATGGTGAACTGCAAACCCTACCAGGTACAGTCTGCAGCTATCTCACAATTCCCTGTATTGGGCAGCCACATGATGGAACTGTGTGCATGCAGACACACACATAAACAATGAACCTAGGGCAACCACATACCCGCAAACACATCACCTGTGGCCCACAAAAGTACTTAGCCCCCTCACAGACACACACACACAAACACACATGTTATCAATTATATGGCTCAGCCTAGGCCTCTGGCAAACCAACAACACACCCTGTGCATATGATGATACCTGTGCCACTCCCTGACATCTGTAACATCGATGCAGGGACAGGCTAACATGGTGCTGATGCATAGGGTGACTGTACAACAGTGTAGTAATGGAATGATGTGTAGCATATTGTCAGCAGTAAAGTGAAATGCTAATATCTTGGAAGGCATAGCTGTGCAACCATGATGCATCATAGCTGGAATTAACAATGTTGCATTGTTGTCACCAGTATCTATTCTGATTGTGTTGTGTTTGTTCATGTGCCACATGGCTGATTGGTGTAGTGGTGTCAGCAGGCCTTCTACAGTGGACACCAGTAAGTGTAGTTGGTGGTATACATGCCATGGCTGGGTACAACATACAGATCCTTTAGACTGGATGCAGTACAGGTACAAGACTGTACACATGGAGGTATGTCCCCGTGCAGGTAACACATTTGTTGCACATGTAATCCCACCAAGACAGGATAGGCACAACCACACATTGCTATATTCGCAGTCTGCAATGTGGATGACATTGAACATGCTAACAGCAGGGTGTATGTCCCTCTCCTCACTCTACTCCAATCCTCACCTAAGTAACATGTGTGTGCCAATGCCGGTGGCATAGACCTACTCTTAGAAGGGTGTGAGGTGCTCAACTACTGTGAATGGTGTAAGCAACAATTAACAACATGATTCCATACACTGTACAGTATTACAGACTGCTATGCGGGGGGATAGACACAACAGTAACTGCAATAATGGAGGTTGTGTCCACAACAGCCACACCCAGAGAGTTATAGCAACCCCAGTAGTGCTGCACACCTCAACAGTGTGGAGGAGGGCATTAACACATCTATGACCTGTGAAGGACTGTATGTCCACGGGATGGCACCTGTGGAATTTTGGCATATGCCAAGCAGTCCTGGTGGAAACATATTCTGTGAATGGAGGTAGATCCCTTAACAACTACACACATTCCTACATGTGGGATGGTGTACAAAAGCCTGCTATGATCTATATAGGCATTGTGCACCTCCTAACCCTCATCTACACCTGTCATGATTGGGTAAAGGAGGTATACCAGGTTCAGGTTGTATTCTCTGCCTTTGACAAGTTCAACATTGGCGGGGTCCCATGTGTTAAGATTACCAGTGACATTGGCCATGGGTTCATTGTTGATATGTTCCATGTCCCTGCAGACCAGGGTCATCAGGCTACTGGGTGGTAGTTCCCAGCTGATATGGTGGATTTGTGGTCGTCCCTGCCAACATTGGTGAATCCATTGTCAGGTGTAGGCCTATTGGATTGTATAAGGGATCCCAGCTACTTACTGCACCTGCCCAGGGGATTCTCTCAAGCATGACACGTCACTTGACTTTACTGCATGATATGTTAGTAATGCCAGCCTGACATGCTACAGGTGGGATGGAGTACTGTTAACATGTACTGCCCTTGTCGTTTAGGTTCCTGCTTATGAGATCTGCTAAGGTTGGTATTGTACTGCAGGCCAGAAGTGTTTGGCTGGGGGAAATACCTATCCATGCTAGATGAATGTTGTTTGGGTCTCTCAAACCCATCAATGGTGCATGTGGACATATATGTTGTAGTTACATTCCCAGTTCCATCTACAGATGTTTGTCCATATTTACCTATATTGATATATATGTGTTCACCTTTGACAGGGAGACAATCATTCCTTCGAACAGCCCTTTCTGCAAACCGAAAGGAGAAATCCATCATTTCTTACTGCATCACAGTTCAAAAAAACAGCAGTTCTAAAGGCACCTTTGCTGACTCACGAACTGCAAGTTGGAATACATATCGTAATGCCGGGGGGCATGCCCCCTGCCCCCTACACCCCCCATCTGGGGTGTTGGGCCTCCACAACCCCCTTACTGTGATATACTAACTCCTAGTTTGCACTACAGAGGGGATAGGCAAATATTCCACATCCCCACTATAGTGCCATCAGCAACCAAATTGCCTAATCTGCAATGAGCGAATGCATAGTGACATTCGCTCATTGCACATTCGATGCATGTATTGCAAGATTGTGCAATGTTGAGAACATACTTTTGGCCTTCCAGCTTTCGGGCACATGGATTTCTCCCTTTGAAAGGTGAGCCATATATATATGCTGACATATATGCATTCCTAGTGCTGTATATATGTGGACATGTGGATGTATACGTATATATCTATAGATGTATGGGTATCTATGTATATATGAATTTATTGGCATATATATATATATATATATATATATACATATATATATATATATATATATATATATATATATATATATATATATTTCTATACCTATATCTACATATATAGATATGTTATTTCCATTTAAAGATGAATATATATATATATATATATATATATATATATATATATATATATATATATATATACACACACACACAAATACATCTACATGGCGGAATACATTCCCTGTAGTGTTGTATACCTGGGCTGGATGATATGTATGTGGAAACATCATGATTATGCATATCTGCCATGGCTTAGTGGTAAATCACTTTGTGTATGGTTTGCAGAATCCTGGTTTCGAGCCTTGCAGGAGCTGTTTATTTTGTTGCTGGGCAGAACACAGCCAGTTGGATACAGAGTGAGTAAAGCACTTTAAAGCAGCTGTAATCAGGTTTGCGTGGATTTGCGTGATGGTAAGCACTGCTAACCTCTGTTTATGTTTTCATACACTCATTTAGCTTCTAAATTGCTTAAACTGTGTAGGCAGTGCTTAGCTCTGCGCAAACCTACACAAACCTGCTTACAACTGCTTTAAGCTGCCTTAATCACTCTCTATTCAATGGGCCGTGTTCTTCCCAGCAACAAAATAAACAGCACCTGCAAGGATCAAATCAAGGGCGCTGCACACTCTAGACAAAGTGATGTATCACTAAGCCGTAACAGATACACAGGTATTCAATGTTTCAGAAACATATCAGCCAGTCCTGTCATGCAACAGTACAGAGAATGTATACATCTAGATGTCTGTATGTGTAACTATATTGCAATCTTAACAGATACAACATACCCATATATGTATAGATATACATATATATATAAATATATATGTTGTTTTACTAACTCTATATACATGTATATCACTATCTACACACATAAACTATTATCTCTGTTAGCAGATGAATATATCTATATAGGTATATATGTCCATACATCTGTAGATAGCAATTGCAGATTAAAAAATACACCTATATCCACATGCACCATTAATGGGGTTGACAGGCCCCACACACTATACATCTTGTACGAATAGGCATCCCCCCACAGCCAAACACATGTGCCCTGCAATGCACTACCAAGTACAGTCTGCCTCCCATAGGACATGTAATATGTGGAAGCCATCAATGTCCCCAGGATACAGATACACAGACACATATATGCAGCTACAGATATACATATATATATATATATATATATATATATATATATATATATATATACATGTGACTACACATACATATGCAGATATATGTACAGTAAGATACTCATGTAGGATGTGCACACAATATGGAACAGCCACTATGCCTATAGTTAACACCTGAACAACTGGACACTGTATGGGCGACACATACTAATGTCAATCGTTGCCTGCAACATATAACTATAGAAAGGTCATAGAAAAGAAACCACACGCAGGTTTGCAGAAATGGGAATCCTTTAATTGTGTACTATAACAGTTCAATATGCCATATCATATAGCTGTTCAAATACTGACAACCATATAAACAGAGTACTGCAACTGTGAAACAGTTACAGTAATACAGTAGTCTGGAAAGGTTCACAACTGTTGCTGTCCAGGCCAAGACCTTCAGAATGTACAATAGTGCAGACAGACTGGGCCACAGGGTACCACACAATCAACAGTATGTACTGCAGGTGTGTAGTTCAGCAGCCTCTATCTACACTCTGTTCAAACTCCGTAAGAGGTAAAGATGTTTTGTGATAAAATGGGTTTTACCCAGTACATAACAAGACATAACACACAGAACAGTCTGTGTGGCAGGAGGCAGTAGGCTTGCAGTACCCCAAGTCATTTAAGTAATGTCAATATAGGTGGAGTTTGCGGTACTGTACATCCACATACCTTGTGGCAGCTCACCCCTGATATCTCCACATTTTGTAATAGCCTAGGTCATTTATGGTGCTCTCACCTAGACTCAATAATATAAGCCCATATACCACTGTTACATACACTGGCCTCTGCAGTTCATAAGGGCGCACATGTGTTGTGTAGGCAATGCCCACGCATATATGGCCCCAGCCCCACTGTATGTGTGGGGGATACAACAGCAGTGGACTAATGGCAGCAATGGCAGTGTGATATAATCACAGCCCACTACAGAACAAGCCCTAACAGCATGCATATGTGCAAACCTTTGTATGTAGATGGGGACAGAGGCTGGAACACAGGCACATATGTGGAACACTGTTGCCATACACTAAGCAAGGTGCTGGTGCTATAGGATAGTCTGTAACATACCCTTAGTCAGGGAATTGAGGTTAGATATAGACATGGATGTAGCCATGTACTGATAGCATGCAACACGTGCACTGCCAGTGCAGTATCTGACACAGGACCTGTGTGGTGGACGGACAACACATGATAGGCATACCTCTATCCAGCAAGAGGTTAGACCCACAGTAGTGAGCTATGCAGACAGACTGCATTCACAGGTACACTAGTTTTACACAACTCTACCCCCAGTCTGTCTGTAGTTACTAATTCTCCTACAAATATGTGGCCGCTCTGAGTGTGCATGTTCTCCTGTAAGAGTTATTGCTTCCTGCTGCCTGTATCACTGATGCCCACACACAGGAAGGGTGTCTATCACACAGGAAATGTAAAGGGACCATGTCCACATGCCTTAGGGATTTATAGTGGGTGGTTGTCATGACAGTGGTAATTCAATGTAGTACACATGTGTAATTATATATATATATATATATATATATATATATATATATATATATATATATAGAGCTATCTGGATAAATATATGTACATATATTTCCTTTTATGTCCTGAACATGGAGTGTAGCCATACACCAGCCCCTACAGTCCCAAAGTCATAGTGCAAGGGGATGACAGGTATGCATAGCAGGTATATTACTAGACTGTTGCTACTGTCATTGGGACTGTCTTCACAGACATGGTGTGCGTGGATTCTGACATCTGCTTATAACATGTGCGCCATTCTAAGGAAATCATTGTAAGGTACCGTTGCTAGCATGTAATGCCCCTGTGGAGTGCAGCACAGATATTGACCACTATATGTGGAACTTTGGACACACCTTGTGTACAGTTCAGAGGTATACACATAATCCCTTAGTGCACCACATGTGTACCAGGCCTGACAATATGGGTGTAGACAGTCATGTAGATGGGTATAACACATAATGACTGGTATACAGTTGGCACTATAGGTGTTGGATTCACACCCTCCTGTCTGGCCTGACACATAATGACTGCTTTTACAGGGGTGCCATGGACACATACCACCCACTAGATATTGACATTCATCTGTACAGCATCCCACTGCTCTGTCTGACATACATGACATTTAAGGGAGGCCCAGCAGCAGTACATCTGGCAAGTATCTGCCCATGACATCCCACTGGTTAAGTACACTAAGCTGCTAGGCATGTAACAATGCACTGTGCAGGCTACAGGCAGACTGGCTCAACACTGGCCTACATCTAGTATGGGGGAATGCACATGTACCTGCATATATAGCAGGCTTGACAGCCATGTCACAGCACAGGGTAAGAAACACCTGTGTGACAGTACATAACCACAACCAATGTGAACACAGTCACAGCCACATATGGAAAAGCTATCATAATATTATAGCATATGGACTATTTGTTCTACGCCATCCATATATATGCCACTCACAGAATGATCCTACATATACTGGGCTGCTACACAGTTTGTTATGATGGCTGTCTGTGGTATGGGACATGTGTGTGTATGGCTCTACAAACATGTACGGCAAAACGGTACCATACAGTGGGGCAGCATGTAACTTTTTGATAGAAGGGGAGCAAGAACAATGACATCTACCACAGTCTGTACACAGGCTGAAGTACATATTAACAATACATACACTGACGACATTCACCATCACTACACAGACCTCAGTACTGTACAAACATCCACAGAATGTCCAGCTTATGTCATGAAATATAACCACTACTGTACATGACGTGTAGCAATCTGATATATCACTGGCTTCTTTATAGATGGCATGACAGTATTTATGGTGTACAGCACATATGCACCACTTCATGCATGCCATATGTATAAAGCTTGACAGAGGTGTGGCTGACAGCACATACACAGGGCCAGTATAGACATGTTGCTGTGATAACCTCATATATTTTCCATTGTAACAGGGTTTGTTGCAACATATGTCCTATGAGGGATATGAAGTCAGTAACTGTCATGGCCTTCACCATCTACAGACTGCAATCCTCACACTACCTTCTGCATTCCACAGATTGATGCACTGTGGCTAACACATGAACCATAGGTACAATACAGCCCAGTCTGCAGATGACCCTGCAGATGGGGATTCCTCATATACATGGAACTGACATGGGAGGTATTGCGACATGTATGACGGGCATATCCAGGCAAACACTGTTAAACCGACATTACTCAAAATGCAGTATAGCACCACTTACAGTCTGTAGTCAGGTCAGGCACACCCCCTCCTGTTGGTTGCCCTCTTTCCACAGTGTATGTTGATAGATGTAAATACCCATTCCAGCTGGGATGCTATATGCCAAACATCAGATCTAGCTCCTGTTCACAGTGACTGCATAGGCCCAACACCACCATGATGTTCCTAGGTATTGGAGCGTGTTTCCATGCAATTGGTTATGGAACTGTTACCACAGCCATTTCACATGCAATCAGCTAGGGGAGGGCTGCAATTCGTACAGAGACCATCAGCTGATCATGAGCATCACGTAAAATACACATGCTGCTGCCTAAGCAAGGTAGGTGTGGGTCTCCATATCCACCAGAGAGGGAGTGGGGGAGGCAGACAGAGGCAGATACATGTCAGGGAGGGGTGGGAGAGTAAAACTGAAGCATGTTTGTGTCACACACCTACCAGCCCAGGGTATCAAACTCCCCACAACTATGTAGTACTATCACAGTTCAGTGCATTTATTGGATGCACCACATGGGTTACCTGATGTGGAGCACTCAGAACATATACGTGAGGGTGAGTGACATCTGCAACAGGGATACGGTAGATATACAGTAGGTGTCGTACACGTACCTGTCTGCATGAACAGGTGCCAGCGTCAACACAGGCACACTCACACAGGGACGCACACACATTGACACACTTGGCAGGGCCAGGAGTGCAACTCATCAGTAGTGAGATTGCCACAACACATCAATGTGCAGATATCAAATGCACCACAAGCATTATACAGAGGCTGTATGGGCAAAGAGTATGAAGAGATGTCAGGCATCAGACAGCATACTTCAGTATGCCCTGGGGGGTTGTAGTGAGTGTGGATGTGGAGATACGCACCATACAACACACACACAAGAACACACAGGGTGCCAGTTTTGGCATGCATGGGTGCATGTCTACACAGGTGTGTGGTGGTCAACTGTGCCAGTAGGCTGTACAAGGGTAGGCAATGGATATACCATGGCATCAGGCTACATGATGATGGTCCGCATTGTGGCTCAGGCCTGTAGTTACTGCATTTGCTCACACAGGTGGGTATTGCATCCTCCATCCAGTCAGCTGGATGACTATTGTGTGTGGCCAATGCTGTACACCACATGCCATGTATGTGTTCCTTAGTCCATGACATGGATGGTGTCTGGGATGTGCACACCTCCCACATGCATGTACAGAGACATGTGGTGCTGTACCTGGGGTATCTGGCCCATATTTTGAACACAGATTATCATCAGATGTGCCAGTCTTGGCCACCTGTGGCAGGAACTGGTAATGGGCAGCAGGTTTACCCTTCACCTACATTGATAGCATGCCAACAGCATTCACTGATGTCAGTGTCATCTGTCCATACAGGGCATGTTGTCAGGCATGGTATGCCTGTTGTGAGTCACATGTGAAGGCACCACAGGTGGTGCAGGTATCCATTGGGGAACATGGTGGAGGTGCACTGTCTGCATGTACATGCATATTGGACAGATGGCCATGGTGACATGCCCTCTGCAGTATACTAACCACATATTGGCTGTTGCCTAGGCATGTGTGCTTATGACACATGGGTTGAGTGTGTGCTCTGGGTAATAGTGGAGTTGCTAATTTGGATTGGCTGGCCTTGATGTCACATGTATGGTTATGGCTTTGCACCCCAGCCTCCCAGTTAATTTACATCTGTTATCCTTGTATGGTTGACATCGTGATATATAGTAGGGCCACCATAAAATTAATGAGCAAAACCACCTCCACAGTGGCCACATACTCATCTCTACACAGGATACAAGTTACACACACACACCTGTCATGTCTGGGAGTTGAACCCCTACCTAGCTAGTTTATTACACTATAGTACTATGCAGTTATAGTATGTGCCATGCACATTACTGGAGTGCTTTTTTTCCCAAAGGTGTATTTCGCAGTGACTGACATCAGCAGAATTACCACAGTAGGGCATTTCACCTATATTGCGAGTGACTAACCTAACATGCATTGCTCCCTACACAGACAGTGAGATACACACAAAACATCCACAACTGTCATGTGTGGGTATAGAACCCCTGACCAAGGACTATAGCACAAAGCTGTCATAGGACACACCACAGGGACTACTAAAGATGTCCTTCCCTAAAGGTGTATTTCACACTCAATGACATGAGCAGATTTACCAAAGTAGGGCTTTTTGTCTGTACTGTGAGTGACTAGCCTAAAATGCATTGCACTCTACACAAACAGTGAGACACACACAAAACATCCACAACTGTCATGTGTGGGTATAGATCCCCTGACTAAGGCCTTTATCACACTACAGCATAGAGCAGTTATAGGACACACCACAGGGAGTACAGGGAATTTTCTCCCCAAAGTTGTATTTCACAATGAATGACATCAGCAAGATTGACAAAGTAGGGCATTTGAATTGTACTGCAAGTGAGTATGATGCATTGCTCCATACACAGACATTGAAACACATACAAAACATCCAGAACTACCATGGGTGGTGATGGAACCCTACCACAGTTCCAAATCACACTACAGCAGTACACAGTTACAGGACATGCTACAGACATTACTGGAGTATGACTTTCCCAGAGGTGTATTTCTAGGCAGCCTTGCCAACGTTGGGTATATGAATTTTAAGGAGTGTGTGTGACCTAAAAAGCATTGTTCATCACTCTGTCATAAACAGAGACACAAAGACACACAGATTCACGCACACACAATTGGCAAGTCTGGGGTTAGAACACCTACCTAATTACTTTAGTGCACACAGCAGTATGCAATTACAGGAAGCAGGACACAGATTACTGGGCTATGATTTCCCCAGAGGTGTATTTCTAGGTGAGTGACATCAGCAGCCTTGCCAAAGTTGATATATGTATTGTACAGGGTGTGAGTGGCCTAAAAAGGCATTGCTCTCTGCTCAGTCAGACACACACACAAGCACACAGTTGCTAGGTCTGGGTTAGAATACCTACCTAACTACTTTATCACACTACAGCAATGCACAGTTACAGGATGTGCTATGGAGATTACTGGGTTATGATTTCCCCAGAGGTGTATTTCTAAGTGAGTGACATCAGCAGCCTTGCCAAAGTTGGTATATGAATTGTACAGAGTGTGAGTGGCCCAAAAAGCATTGCTCTCTACTCAGTCAGACACACACAATTGCCAGGTCTGGGGTTAGAACACCTACATAATTACTTTATTTCACTACAGTAGTGCCCAGTTACAGGATGTACTACAGAGATTACTGAGTTATGATTTCCTCAGAGGTGTATTTCTAGGTGAGTGACATCAGCAGCCTTGCTAAAGTTGGTATATGAATTGTACAGGGTGTGAGTGGCCTAAAAAGCATTGCTCTCTATTCAGTCAGACACACACACACATTGGTAAACAAGCACACAGTTGCGAGATCTGGGGTTAGGACACCTACTTAACTACTTTATTACAATATAGCAGTATGCAGTTATAGGACGCGATACAGAGATTACGAGGCTATGAATTCCCCAGGGGTGTATTTCAAGGTGAGTGACATCAGCAGCCTTGCCAAATTGAGTATATGTATTGTAAGGGGTGTGAGTGACCTAAAAAGCATTGCTCTCTACTCAGTTAAACACACAAGCCAGGTCTGGGGTTAGAACACCTACTTAACTACTTTAGCGCATTACAGCAGTATGCAGTTACAGGACGCACTGAGGAGATTACTTCGCTATGATTTCCCCAGAGGTGTATTTCTAGGTGAGTGACATCAGCAGCATTGCCAGAGTTGAGTATATGTATTTTACCGGGTGTGAGTGGCCTAAAAAGCATTGCTCTCTACTCAGTCAGACACACATTCACACACAAGCACACAGCTACCAAGTCTAGAGTTAGAACACCTACCTAGCTACTTTATCACACTACAGTTGTATGCAGTTACAGGACATGCTACGGAGATCACTGGGCTACCGTTTCCCCAGAGGTGTATTTCTAGGTGAGTGATATCAGCAGCCTTGCCAAAGTTGCATATATGAACTGTACAGAGTGTGAGTAGCCTGAAAAGCATTTCTCTCTACACAGTCAGAGATCAAGAGACATGCACACAAACACGCACTCACACAGTTGCCAAGTCTGTGGTTATGACTACTACTTAACTAGTTTATCACTACAGCAGTATGCAGTTATGGGACATGCCATAAGGATTACTGAGCTACAGCTCTCTCAAAGGTGTAGTTCACATTGATAACCTCAGCAGGCTTGTCATGATACTGCTCTGGGGAGGGCGGTGTATGCTTGGGCCGTAACCCATTCATGTAGGTGTTGACATGCTGCATGCAGGCACACACGGGGTCATATGCCATAGGTAGGTGTATACAGCTACTAGTTGACTACTTCCTTGTACAGTCATGTTGCACAGCTGGCACGTGCAACATGCCGTCATGCTGACAGATACTGGTGGCTAGTATCTACAGTGGGTGAAACCTGCACCTCACGTGTTTCGGGTCCTTTGGCTGTGTGCTGGGTGGGACAGGCCCAGATGGCTCCTTGTCAAGGTCACCCTCTTCAACACATCTATGTCCGTCCACCTTTGGCTTATTATAGTGTGTTGTCCTTACATATATGTCTGTATTCCTATCTACTGTGTGTGCAAGGCAGGAGTGGTGCATACTGACATGTGTCTGCACTGAGAACTGCAACTGCCAGATATGTCTGGTCCACTGGTGTTTGCTGACATGGCCTTCATGTGTTTAAGTGTGTGAGCATGCCCAGTATGGCCTTTCAGTATGTTGTTGACTGACATTGCCTTCATTCCTCTGACATTGTTTTCATTCCTCTAAGTGTGTGAGCATGCCCAGTATGGCCATCTATATTGCATGTGTGGATCAAGTCCAGGTAGTTTGTACTGCAGTACTGACCTTTGTATTGTACACCGACAGGTAGCATGCTGTGTCTGCAGGGTATACATCGGTCATTTGGCATTGACTGTTGCTACATTTCTGCATAGCAGGGGGGGACACCTGACTGCATCTACATTCCTACACAGGGGTGGGGAGGCACACCTGACTGTTACTATAAGTGTACATAGGATGGTGGGGCACACCTTACACTTTTACACATTTGCTAGGACTGTACTGGTATGTCGGGTACACCATTTCAGTCTGTAGTCTTACCTATCGTACTGGCTAGAGGCATACCAGTGTACTACAGATCTTAGCTTTCACTACCTACATATTAGTTTCTGACTTCCTAGCCTTCACAACTTACATCCAATTGGCTGGCCTACTGTAGTCTGTCTGTGTAGGCCTGGGGTAGGGATTACCTATGGGGCTCATTCAGAGGCCATAGTACAGCATTTGTTTGTGTTTGCCTACACCTATCCTGCTGGCTGTGACTGTTGTTGGGTATGTGCCCCCCCAATTGGCATGTGTGAGTCACTTACCTTGTGGGTATCCCAGTATTGAGGGTGGTGCTGCAGGGCTGCCTATGTTGGATGCACATAGTACACTCCCTATACATGGCTGAGCACAGGTAGTGTTATGTTTGGCATCCCTTTTACTGTATGTGCGAGTCGGAGAGAGGTGTCATTCCCTGGGTCCTTAATGTGTCGGTGCATGTGCTATACATTGCCTCTTTGCAAGGCCAGGGCATACTGGGCATGCCTCCTTCTGCCTACTGGGGCAGGCTCAGGTTGTTCCTCCTCCGAGCCACTCTGTGCCTGTGCAGGCCTTGGCAGTGGTGGGGGGCTGTGTGGCTCTGCCCAATGCTGTTCCTGTTGCAGCTGTTTCCACATGATCATACTGTGTAGCATGACACATACAAGGACAATTTGGGTACATGTAGTTGGTGAGTACAGCAAGGCTCTACTGGATGTGTCCAGGCACTGGAACCATGACTTGAGCATCCCAAACACATGCTCTATTATGATTCGTGTTTGTGCGTGTGCCTCATTATAGAGTTCTTGTTCAGGTGTGTGTGCATTTCTGATGGGTGTCATCAGCCATGGCTCCAGAGCGTATCCAGCATCCCCCACTAGGTGACCGTGTGGGATGTCGCCATTGGCAAATCTCTGGTACAGCTGTCTCAGATGCCAGATGTGGGAATCGTGGTAGCTTCCAGGGCATCCAGCACACACATTCATTATTATGCCCTGGGCATCGCACATGACCTGGCAGTTGATGGAGGGGAAGCCCTTGTGGTTGATGTAGACCCTACCCTGCTCACCTGGTGGTGCTTTAATGCATATGTGCGTGCAGTCTATTGCACCCACTACCTCAGGGTATTCTGCTATTTGGTGGAAGAGATGCATATTGCTGGCCAACACCTCACAGGTGATGTGGAAATATATGTGCTCACCGATATGTGCTGACATGGCATCCAGGAACTGGTGGAGTACCCTGGATGCTGGCACCTGTGAAATTCCCATCATATCCCCAGTTGGCCTTTGGAAGGTAACTGTAGCTAGTATTCATAGGCCTACACATACCTTGGTATCCACTGGGATGGGTTCCCCTCTGTTAGTTCTGTGTGTCAGGCGTGACCAGCACAGCTCAACAATTTGCTGTAGGAGGTACCTGTCCACCCTATAGTGCTCCATTATCTCCAGCTCATGTAGCCCTTGCTAGGTTACCCTGAATCTGTACACTCTTCTCTGTCTCCTCACTGTGGGTTGTTCAGCAGCATTCACATCCTCACCACCCTCAGCCTCTTGCACATGCTGGTTTATGATAGCAAAAGCAACCCCTAACATTTTCTCTCTTGCTTTTGTTTTGTAAAATTTTCCCGTCTGTATACACTGGTGGTGCAGAGTTTTTGGGAAAACCAAGGGGGAAAGGTGTTTGCATAGTTTATAGTGGTGTGCTGGGCTGGTCTGCTGCCTGTGTAATTGGCTGATTCTGACACATTTCACCTGTCAGCTTAGCTAGTTCTCCTTGATTACCTTCCTAGTGCTGTTTTCCCTTCCCATTGCCTCCCTGTTTAAGCCCGTGTGCACGCCGCACAAACGGAGTGCTCAAATGTGCACAGAGCTTCTTTTTCCTGGTTTAACTTCCTTTTTCTTC
Source organism: Protopterus annectens (assembly GCF_019279795.1). Lineage (NCBI taxonomy): Eukaryota > Metazoa > Chordata > Ceratodontiformes > Protopteridae > Protopterus > Protopterus annectens. The sequence continues at coordinate 1,861,171,159 of NC_056737.1, forward strand.
CTGTAAAACCCAGTGTACAGCACGCACACCTGGTTACACTTTGTGAAGAGTGCTAGGTAGGTTTAGACACACCCCTAGCTTAGCTGTGCTAAACTAGGAGCAATCCCGAGCCACAGGTCTCCAAACCAATTACAGTATGCCTGACACACATCCCCATGATGTCACCTAGGTCCTAGTCTTGCACCCAGCTATTTATATTCTTGCACTCTTGGGACCTGCCTCACACCCTGGGAAAATCTGGGATTCACTAACCTTTCCCTCATTTGCATAGGATTTCCTGCTAATGTATAGTTACATGTCCCACACTGAGCCTTCCCCCTTAGCAGTCATTACTCACTGGCCAGATTGTCTTCTGCCTGCCATTGACTTGCATGGCAGAATACTGATTTTAGTTAGAATGCTTATTTTAGGTTTATTTTATTATTTCCACCCGATCCCTTTTGTGCGCCATTGCCCTATGCTTAAACAGGCAAGATTGGTGAAAAAAAAAAAGTTTTTTTATTTTTTTTAAACAGTTTGCAATGCCAGTGGCCTTCTACTTGGCCATTGGCATGCTTCCTCAATGATATGCTGCCTTTATTTGGAGCTGTCATAGCTCCGTTTTGTAGATTGCAGAAATGTACTCGGTTACTAACCGAGTACATTTCTGCACAGTGCACTCGTCCTGCACGGACAGCTGCCAGATTCCTGGATTGCATATTACCCTCATTTGCATGCTTTTCACCTGCAAATGAGGGTAATTTGCATACAGGAGCTCAGTCCATGCAGGATTAATCTAAGAGCTCACGTGCATGTCCTGGGAGCTCATTCCTGGATCGCACGTCGGCCATATTGCCAAAAATAGCTTTTAGACTAATCCTGCATGTTCTACAGGGCTTTGTAAATCCGGGGGATGAAGACCGATGCAATGATTTAGTAGAATAATCAGATACAAATATCACTCTGTTACAGTTAATAATATCATAGTATAACTTAAAATCCAGTAACCCTAGGCCACCATTTTCTTTGGGGTATATCAGCTTTTTATAGCTAATTCCAATTGGTTTAGGAGACCACAAGAAATTAGAAAGAAAGGAGTGGAGACACTTAAAGGATCTATTTTGTATTGTTATGTTAGAAGCATTAAAGATGCATAAAAATCTTGGTAGGACGTTCATTTCAATTGTGGCTATTTTAGCGAGAAGTGGGAGTTGGAGTTTCAAACATCTATTAAGGTCCTTTTGCTTGTAATGTTATTATGATAGTATTGAATGGTGTCTTGATAAAAAGATAATCCTAAGTATTGTAAGGATTGATTAATTTTGACTTCTAAAGATAGAGCATCCATAGGCAATTGACAAAAAGAGTCAATAGGAAAGGTTGATGATTTGCTAAGATTTAGTTTATAATTAGAGATTTTTGAGAAAGCTTCTATAGAGGATAAGATTTTCTAAAATCCGAGTTAGGAAGAGAGTAGTAATGGTTTAGATCATCAACATAGGCTGATAAAGGAATATTAGTACCATAAAGGACAGGAATGTGATGAAAAGATTTTTTATGTAATTAACAAAAATAATGTTTCAATATAAAGGTTATACAAATAAGGGGATAATGGGCAACCTTGCCTAGCCCCAATCTTAATATCAATTCTAGAGGATAACTGTTTATTTACTTGTAAAGTGGTGTGGGCATTGGAGTAAAGGGTTTTAATAGCCTGTATAAAAGCCTGGGGTATATTAAAACAGGAAAGGATTGCTAGTAGAAAGTCAATATTAAGCCTAACAAAGGCTTTGGAAGCATCAATAGTCATTGTATGTATAGGGATACGGGTGAGACTAGGAAGAGATATCGGGTCTATATTACAAGATCGAAGACACATTCTTTCGAATACGTCTTGGTTGAACATGAAAGGCTGAAAACGCAAAATATCAAAGCGGCTGTTAAGTGAATTCTTTCCCTGGGAAATAATTTGCTTGGCCGCTTCGGTACTTTGCCATTTTCGGCACTGTAGTGCAGTCTTGGAGTTGGTATATTGAAGTAGGAGGGGTGTGGGGGGCAAAGCTCCCCATTTAATGTAATGTTTAAAATTGCTTTATTTATTTATTTATTTATTTTGTTGGGCCAGCGAATTTTTCCCCTTGCATCTTTCTTCATCACAGTTTCTAGTTATTCTTGCAAGACCTGAATTGTTCAACCAGTTTTTTGAACTTTACCCTGGGAGGGTTTGGGGAAATAATAGACTTTCTGGATATTCATTTGGAACTACTTGATGACAGTTTTAGTTTCAGTAGTAGTATCCATAGGAAATCTACCTTTGTCAATCAGTACCTGCACAGGGACAGTCTTCACCCCCAACATATGAAAAGAGGGGTTGTCAAGGGACAACTTATAAGGTTGAGTCATTCGTCCAGTGACGATTCTGTTTTTGATGGTGAGGTTAACAAATTGACTGGATTTTTTATAGGCAGGGGATATGATTTGTTTTTGTTGTGTAACATTGTTGCTGAAGTTATAACTCTTAGAGACAGTTTAGCTAGTCCCATCTTGAGAGGCAATTTCAGTGTTGCAAGTAGGGTGAATCAAAACAAAAGGTGTTTCAGCTGGCCTTCCCATTGCCCATTTTAGATGGAATGGACATTATTAGGTGTGTTATTAAGGAAAATTGGAGGGTGTTGCTTGGACATTCTGAATTGGTGAAAGTCCTGGGTAATGATCCTTTGTTCACTTATAAAAAGGTATATAACATAAGAAGTATACTTGAAAGTACTTCTTAGACATCACACAATGGGGTCAAAGACCCTGTTGGGACTTTTGCTTGTGGTCATTGCAGGCAATGTAGATACATAGCCAATTCAGGTTCCGTTGAGTTGAAAAATTTCAAGAAAGTTATTTGGGCAAAGGACAGGTTTACGTGTGATTCTGTGGGTATTGTTTATCTCACAATATGCAATTCTTGTACCAGTTTTTATGTTGGCAAGACCATCAGGTCATTTAGTAGAAGGATTTATGAACATGTGCTGGCAATGAGAAACAAAGACAGGAACAATGCACTGACAGAACACGTTTTATTATGTAACCATTTTAAGAAATTTACATTCTTTGTCTTAGATAAAGTAGTTTGTGGTCCTTTGGTGGGTAATTTTAAAGACTTATTAGAATGTTGGAAAACTAAATGGCAGATAGCTTTAAGAGCAGACTACCCTCCATGACTAAATGAAACTATTAATATTAAGAGTTTTCTTCAGTTACAAAGGCTTTGATGTAGTGAGTCAAGCTGTTCACAAAATGGGCTATATTTGATGAAACACTGTGCAGTAGTTTGTCATTATTGACTATTATATATATATATATATATATATATATATATATATATATATATGTTTTTATACATATGTAATGCTAACAATTTTTGTAAATTTTCATGACATCACAATGGCTATTTAAATAATTTATTTGAAGTATTTTGTCACTGGATGATTTGTTGCACATGACAAGTATTTAAAGGGTGGTTTCAGGTTTTTGTATTTATTCTGATGAAGTTTGTGGTGTTTTATTAAACAAATGAAAGCTTATAAGTTTTGTGGTCTGGTTCCTTTGGTCTTTGGTTTGCTGCTTTTTCACTTTTACTTTATACAGATATAATTTTCACATTTTTCTAAAGCTCTCAACAACCAAGTAACACAGCCAGAACTCCTTAGCATCATATGAAAGCTCTCAGCTAGATGAATACAATGCTGTACGTATGTAACTTGAGTGGTTGCTAAGATATTGTAAGTTGTTTACAAAATATTACACATGTAATAGTTATTCCCCGGGATTCATGAAGCTTGCGCCAGGTGCAGGCATAGCGTTGGCATTCTAACACCAAAGATGGCCGCCGTGCGATTCAGGTACGAGCTGTTTCCACGTGCCCTACCTGTGTAGGCTACGCCTGCACATCTCCCGAGCCTTGTATGCTAATTACCCCATGTGCAGCAGTGTAGCATGCAAGTGAAGGTATGTAATGATTCAGGACGTGGTGCAGGCGTAGTGTAAGCATGCAGAAATGTAAACCATAGAAAATGGTTTGCATTTTTGCAAACATAAAATCAGAGCCATGACAGCCGACCAAACACATTTTCTGCTATTGGATTTGTTACATGTATTATATTGTTAATATATGCCAATGGCTAAATATATAGCCAATGGCATAAAAAAACTTGTACAAAATATAAAATTAACATTTTATATATATATGGTTGCACTATCGTGACATGGAAGCCCAGGACAGCGATGCACAAAGGGGATTGCAAGGAATATATAAAAATATAGAATAAAACCGCAATGAAACACATATCACGATTTCCCCATAATAGTCAATGGCAGGCATGCTACACCATACTTATGGCGCAAGGGTTGCTAAGGGGCAGTGACAGTGTTATGCACAGTAGCTAGGAATTAGTAGGCAATGCCATGCAAATGAGAGGAGTAATAGTGAATCGCAGATTCCCCTCTGGAATAAGGATGCACCTCACAGTGTAGTGTTATAACACCGAGGTGCACCCTTCAGATAAAGATGACATCAAGAGAGGGGCGTGACGCCATTGCTGTAAGCACATTGGAGCATTGCTAAACTGGTCTGCCCCTAGCTAGGCAAAGCTGCAGGATAGGGGTGTGTCAAATTGGTCACAGCTATGCTTAGCTGAGAGTACACGAGGTAACCGAGTATGCATGTGAACGGAGATGAAAATGCACGTAAACCTGGTAAATGGGTATGCGCGGTGTGCACTGCAGCTGAAACAGTAAGTATATAGGAAAGAAATAAGGAAATGCTGCAGCAGTGAAATTGGAGTACAAATGACTAATTAACACTTAGGAGCCTACAGTGGGCCATTGACAACAGCTAACAAGGCTGCAAACAGTTACCTGCAGAACAGGGAAGGGGAGGAGCTGTACTGGAAAGAAAACAGTAAAGTGTCAAAGCCGAACAAAGCCAATATGCAATATATCAGCTACAAGGCACATTTTGCCATGACTGGGTAGGGAAAGTACAAAACAAAAAAGACAGCAGGTGGATGCATGCCTGATAATGGGAGGGGATCCAGGTCTAAAAGTGAATTAAAGGGCAACAGATTAATCAAGGCAAGCAAGTAGATCTCCACAGTAAAGGCCCCACACTTGCAGTACTCATAGCAAAACCCATAATTAAGACATGCTGCAGCTGGAATAGCTCACACACACCCACTGACATCAGCAGCATCCATAGCACAATACTATAAAGTGTGAAAGCACCTCACACACATTTGTGTATTCCCATACACTCTGCACCAGTGGTGTATACAGACGGGGAACCTTTATTATGTAGATGTTAGGGGCTGCCATAGCTTTGATCCACCAGCATGTGTTGGAGACTGAAGGTGGTGTGGAGGATGATGCACACAACCACCTCAGGCACCAGAGAAGGAGGAGAGTGTTCAGACCCAGGGTAACCTATCAGGGGCTTCATGATTTGGGGATAGTAGAGCATTACAGGGTGGACAGGGACATCCTACAGTAACTTGTGGAGCTGTGCTGGCCACGTCTCAGAGCCAGAACAAACAGAGGGGAACCCATCCCAGTGGATATGAAGGTATGTGTAAGCCTGAGAATACTAGCTACAGGTACCTTTCAAAGACCAACTGGGGATATCATAGGGATTTCACAGGCATCAACATCCAGGGTACTACACCAGTTCCTGGATGCCATGTTACCACATGCCAATGAGCACATATACTTCCCCCGAATGCAGGAGGAGTTGGCCAGCAATATGCATCTCTTCCACTATGTGGCAGAATACCCGGAGGTACTGGGTGCAACAGACTGCACGCACATACACATCAAGTCACCACCCGGTGAGCAGGGTAGGTGCTACATAAACCGCAAGGGATACCCCTCCATCAACTGCCAGGTCGTGTGCAATGCCCAGGGCATTATCATGGATGTGTGTGCTGGCAGCCCTGGAAGCTATCACGACTCCCACATCTGGCATACCTCACAGCTGTATCGGTTATTTGCCAGGGGGGGACATCCCAAATGGCCACCTGGTAGGGGATACTGGCTATGCACTGGAACCGTGGATGATGACTCCCATCAAAAATGCACACACACCCATGCAGGAATGCCATAATGAGGCACATGCACAAACCAGAATCATCATAGAGCATGTGTTTGGGATGCTGAAATCACAGTTCCATTGCTTGGACATATCTGGTGGAGCCTTGCAGTACTCTCCAAGCACATGTGCCCACATCTTCCTAGTGTGTGCCATGCTACACAATATGGTCCTGCAGAAACAGCTGCAGCAGGGACAGAATGGTGAATGCCCTCACAGCCCACCACCATTGCCAAGGGCCCCACAGGCACAGAGGTACTCAGACCATGAACACCCTGAGCCAGCTCCAGTAGGCAGATGGAGGCGTGCTCAGTATGCCCATTCCTTTGCAAAGAGGTAACATATAGCACACACACACTGACAGTATAGGCACCTAGGGACTGACATCTTTCTCCACCTGCACACACAGTAAAAATGGGTGGCACACACACAAGACTACCTGTAAATTGTCATGTATACGCAGTCTACTGTGTGCATCCAACATAGGCAGCCCTCACCTATTGCACACACAACTGCCATTGGTACAAGGTAAGTCAACACCTGAACAGTAAAGTAAGCTATCAGCATATGAAGATACTGTATGAATAGATTCATAGGTAGGTACTTGGCCAATTGCCAGAGGCCATTCATAAGCCCAGCCAAAATGTGTCAGCTTTTGCCACCACATTGATTCATTAACTGTCCCTCTGTGGAGCAGAGCCAATTGCGGGATCCCTTGGGTGCATCTACTGTTCCCCATCCACTCTTCAAGGTTTCTCTTGCAGAGTGTTAGTGAGGGGCTCTGTATAATGTAGTTAGGGATGTTGTTCCAAAGTATGGGGAGGGTCTGTGACAGGAAGCTGTTCCTCCTGCATCTTCCAGTTATTGTTGTGGCAAGGTTCAGCTCACTACAGTGTGTGGCTCACTGTGACATGGATTCCCATAGGAGGAGCATATCCATCAAGCCAGAGTTCCACATGGCTGTGTTGGCCAGCGGAGATCATCTCTGGGTAAATGAGATGCCACTGAGTAAAGCAGGAGTTTATTCAGTTTGGCTGCATAGGCCATATGTTGGAGGCCAGTATTCCCCTTGTCGAGGTACATTCATGGACCCCCCAGCTGTTGGAAGTGTCTTCTGAGGTACAACCCACATGGGTTATTATACCCTATGATGGGACTGATGAGTGATGAGTAAAGGGGCACTATAACCCCAGTATGTCTAGATGGGAATCCTTTAGTAATCAGATGGACCTACATAGAAGGATGTCCTAACTACTGTGGAGATATGATTGTCAAAGGGGAGATCACTATCTACCTTAGTCCCCAGATACCTCATTACCTTGTCAGTATTAGAGTGGCTGCCACTTATGTATTAATATGTGGGTGCCAATTCAACAATGAAATGACCATGCAGTTAGTGGCACTTGGCTGGAGGCCATGTCATTGGCACCCTGTGATGTTCTCTGTGAGGCCCCTTGAGGGATGTCTGTGTCAGCTGGACTATCAATCATGGCTCCCAGTTCGCAGTCATTGCCAAACTTGGTCTGCCGTAGTCCACCTGTATTTGCCTGTACCTCTGAGACGTATATGCCAAACAGTAGGGCTCCCAGGACTGAGTCCTGTGGGACACTAGTCATGACTGGTCAAGAGTTGGACCTGGAGACTGCTAGTCGTACCATGTGGGTTCTGTGTGTAAGCCCGTTGGCAACCCAGCCTGTGATGTATGGGTGTATGTTGTCAAAAGAAAAAAATTCAAGCGAGTCACATCTGCCTCAGGTGATGAAAAACTTCTTTATTTGCAGCTAACCATATTACAGCAGCATGTTGGCCAAGATGATCTCAATCTGATCAGCTTGTTTACTGACATCAACTTTTATACTTTCCTGTTACCAGCCAAAATAGCTTTTGTTACATTTCTGACAGTTGACAGTTGGCTATGAAAAACATCTAGGATCACACCTCAGAAAAGAATGTTTTACCTCAAAACCACAGCTAGTGTAGAATGTTTACCTCAAAACCACAGTTAGTACAGAATGTTCAAAAAGGTACAGAATACTTAGTTCAACAGTGGTAGCTGGAATTTTCCACAGCCTGCCTCAGTAAATTAACTCTTATTCAGAAGTATAGAAAACAGATGTTATTCAAGTTCATAAGCAAACTACATCTATCATAGGTAAAGCCCATCTTTAATAAACATGGTTCAATGACCTTTTCTTACCAACACTTCAGCAAATAGCATATTCATTTTGCTAGATGAGAGAAAGAGACAAATAATAGTATGTTCTAAAACTTTTTCTCTTAACATTTCCCCCCTCAAAACACTTTATTTGTCTTTTTATCTCAGCAATATATGGTAAAAACTAAGTTTTTCTTTGCATACATTACTTCATTTGCAAGACAAACTTTTAAACTTCAAAACATTTGCAAAAGTCACATTTCAATGTATTCACTTTCACCAGTCTGTTGCAACTGCTGGTACATCGTCTTCGTAACAGCAGTATCAACCAGTCTTTGTAGAAGACCTCTGATACAGGGTATACAACAGCAACCACATACCACCACGATAGCCACAGCGACTCCGACGGACACCAGGAAACTGCTGATGAGATGACTTTATTTTCCAAACCACGCTTGTAGAAAGTCTGTAAAGGGATTACTTACCTCAGAGTTCTCTGCCAATTCTTCGGATAACATCTCCAAACCTTTCAAAGCTGGAGTGATGCTCCCATCAGGGGCAGTGTTATTCGGAATATATGTACAACAGAAAGTCCCAAACATCCTGCAAACTCCTCCTTCTTTGGCCAGGAGCATATCCAACGCAATTCGATTCTGCCATGCCATCTGCGAAGTGGCCTCCATGTGTTCAGCAATACCTTTTAATGCATCTTTGGTATAGTTCACAAAACGCTGCTGGTTATAGTAAATGTAGTTGATCCAGTCCACATTCTTATTGGGTTGAATCCAGACAAAGATGGATGCAAAACCAGCTGCTATTTGGTTTATTGCTTTGTATTCATCAGGCATGCCTCTTTTTACGCCAATGCTATCGATGTAGACACCGCTATCGAAGGATTGCTTCGGTGCCTCTCTTTTTCTCTTATTCAACCACCTCAGCTTTATTTCAGGTTCTCTTACGAAATTGCTTGCTGGAACTGGGAAAATGTAGAATGGCAGAATTAACTTTACGAGTGCACAAGTTCCTTTCCAGGGAACCGTAAGCCTTGATCTGAGTTTGTTGTCTCCACATAACCACCAAACGTCTGCTAAACTATGAGTTTGGTTCTCCAGAAATGGATTCTCATTGCCATTCACACTAACATTGCAACAGTTCTGTCCCATATTGCCATAATTCTTTCCTGTGCCATCTCTGGAAATGCACATATACAAACCTGGATAGGAAATCTCTGTAGGCAGTTTCCCAACTTTGCTTATGACTGGAAAATGCTGAGTTTCATTTTTGCATTTATTGTTGAAGAATAATTTCAACAGACATGTTAGGTTACCTTCATCTCGCATCAATGGGACTGTCGCTAGTTGCTGTTTACCTTCAGCACAAGAAACACAGTTCTCACGATGTGCCTCTCGGGTACTATATCTAATCCAAGATAACCATTGGTTATGGTGTACGAATCCCGTCTCGAGTAACAATTGTTCTTCTTCTGTGAAGGCAAAATCTGCTTTACTTGTAGCATTTTTAAGGCTTTGCACTTTAAGTTGGAAAGTCCCCAAAGGATCAGTTCCAATTGGAAGAGACACTCCGATTCCATAAACTCCTGAATCACTTTCTTGTGGTGACACGATGGTTATAGTAATCACTTCAGTACCTTGGAAATGTGCAATTTTTATTCTTTGTTGCCTGCTTTTATCTTTCTCTGGTATCACTGCACCATTTGTTTCCCATCCATTCACATCTGTTGACCACCAAACATTTGACCAGGACGTACAGTCTCTATTGCACAAGTATTTTGCACGAGTCAAGAAATCATTATTGTTCCATTTAGAACAGTCCAGAATTCTTTCACAAAGTTTTACCTTGAACACAGTAGTAACACCTGTTTGCGCTTGCAGCACCACCATTCCTTTTTCTCTCACAACTGTTCCTTCTCGTATGGGCATATTTACTTCCGCCACCAAAATCATCATCAAGTACCAGTTGAACATGGCCATCCTTCCTTTGTAGTCAGACTTTGCATTCAGGGGTCCGATGGAGTCTGACCAACATCAATGGTAGAAGGAAAAGTCTTAAGTTTTTTACAGTGGGTGATATGAATCCACAAAGTCCTCTCTTCAATCTTTACAGCCGTATGTGTCGAGATAAGTACTTGATATGGGCCTTCCCACCTGGGGGATAACCAGTTCTTTCTCTTCACAATTCGGATCCACACCCAGTCCCCGGGTGCCATGCTTAACAAGGTTTCACTTCTGGAATCTGCAAAGGAGTCATTGGTTACAAGAGACGACATTTAGCAGCTTCTTCATATAATCCGCCAGATCCTCACCCCCCTCACGTTCTGCTGGCAACAATCCTTGCCACTGCGGGACGTAATATGGTCTCCCAAACAAAAGTTCAAATGGTGTAAGTCCTTTGTAGGAGGGTGAGATTCGCATGTACAGGAGTGCCAAAGGAAGGCACGCAGTCCATGATCTATGTGTTTCTGCCATCAGTTTGCGGAGTTTACTCTTCAGGACACCATTGTGTCTCTCCACCAGTCCAGCTGACTGCGGATGGTAAGCACAATGGTACTTGAGATCAATTTGAAACACTTGACCCAACTTCTGCACAATCTGGTTTACAAAATGAGACCCATTATCACTATAAATGTGCCTTGGAAGGCCAAATCGGGGAATTATTTCTGTTGTCAAAAGCTTTGCTACTGTGTGTGCATAAGGATGCTTTACTGGAAAAGCTTCTACCCACTTAGAAAAAGCATCAATTATAACTAGACAGAACCTTTTTCCCTCTGAAGGTGTCAACTCAATAAAGTCCATACAGAGTGTGTGGAATGGATATGGAGGGGTAGGGAATGCCTGCTGAGATTTTTTAACTCCCCCCTGAGCATGATACTTTGCACATAATAAACAAGATAAACAGAATTGCTTTGCATAAGTTGAAAATCCTTTACACCAAAACACCTTAGACACTATTTGAACCATTGTCTGTACTCCTACATGGGCAGGTCCATGGCTAACCAATGCAGCATACCTAAAAAGGTTTGAGGGTAATACCATTTTGCCATCTGATGCCCTATACAACCCATCCTGTTGAGTGATACCATATTTCACCCAACAACATTTTTCTTTCTGTGTTGTCAATGTTTGCATTACTTTTAGTGTCTCTAAGTCTAAGAGGTGTCTGGGCCCTAAATCATTGTCATGCAAAAGCAAATCATTTTCTTGAGCTGCCTTTTTTGCAGCCATATCAGCAAAAGCATTTCCCCTGGAGACAGAATCTTTTTTGTTAGTATGTGCGGAACATTTACATATCGCTATCTGAAGTGGTAATTGCACTGCATCTAACAACTGTAAAATTAAATCTCTGTGATTTATTGGTTTGCCTGTCGCTGTAACCATTCCCCTATTCTTCCATTGTTGAGCGAAAACATGTACAGTGGAGAAAGCATATTGACTATCTGTATAAATTGTCACTTTTTTACCCTCCCCTAAGGTAAAAGCTCGAGTCAAAGCCACTAACTCAGCTGCTTGGGCAGAATAAATATTTGACAATCCTTTTGCTTCCAAAACTTCAGTTTCTGTGGTGACAGCATACCCTACTAGTGTTCTTCCTACAGTGTCCTTCTTTGCTGATCCATCTACAAACAAAACAAGATCAGAATCTACCAACGGAATATCCGTTAAATCTGGTCGGGGAAGTACTTTGTCATGAATGCTCTCTAAACAAAATTGTGGAGTACCTTCTTCTGGAGTCGGCAAAAGTGTCGCCGGATTAAGAGTAGTACATCTTTCTATGGTCATATGTGGCTGTGTCAGCAGCACTGTCATACATGACAAATGTCGACTAGGAGATAAAACGGTTATCTTATCTTGCAAAAGTATAGTAGCTACTGAATGTGGAACTCGCAATTTTAATGGGTGAAACAAAACTAATGATGCTGAGGCTTGCACTGCCATGGCGGCTGCCACTACAGCTTGAACACAATGTGGCAATGCCCTTGCAACAGGATCTAATCTGGAGGAATAAAAGGCTATCGGTCTCTGTTTGTCCCCATGTACTTGTACCAGAACCGAAGTCATATATCCTCCCTTACAATCAACCATTTGTATAAACGGCTTAGAATAGTTCGGAAAACCCAAAACAGAGGATCCTGCTATCAATTGCTTAATTCTATTAAATGCTTGTATTACCTTATCTGTCCACTGTATATTACTTTTAGCATGTCATAGATCAGTGTGATCAATGGCCCTACTTCTTCAGCATAATTAGGAATCCAACTTCTACAAAAATTAGTCACACCTAAAAACGACATCATCTCCCGCTTAGTCATAGGCATAGGTGCTTCAAGAATTGCTTGTTTTCTTTTATTTTCCAATTGTCTATCTTCCTGCGAGGTTAAATAACCCAAGTACTTTAATTGTGGTTTCCACAATTGTAACTTCTCTTTATTTACTTTATGTCCTTGCTCAGCTAGAAAACTAAGAAGGGCTAGGGTATCCTTTTTACAACTTTCCTGTGTGGGTGAGGTCAATAAAATATCATCTACATACAACAGAACCTGGCTTCCCTCTGGGGGAACAAACTGAGCTAAATTCGCAGCCATTTCTTGTGCGAATATTGTCGGACTCTCACAATAACCCTGTGGCAATCTGGTGTATGTGTATCTTTTACCTTGGAAAGTGAATGCAAACCAAAATCTACTCTCCTTATGTAGTGGTATGGAGAAAAAGGCATTGCTTATATCTATGACAGAAAAATATCTGTGCTGAGGTAATAAATCATTAAGTAATGTATAGGGGTCAGGGACCACCGGTGCTCTTGGGATCACAGCCGAATTAACTGCTTGTAAATCCTGAACCAACCTCCATGACCCATCCGGTTTCTTTACAGGAAACAACGGAGTATTGCAGGGCGAATCTGGGCATTCAACAAGAATTCCTACCTATTTTAGCTGTTCAATAACTGGTTTAATTCCTTCCTCTGCTTGCTTACTTAGTGGATATTGGTGCTTACGAGGTCTAAAACCTGACTTTGCAGTCATACAAACTTCACCTGCTGTTTTCATTAATCTTACATCACCTTTACCTTTTGACCATAAATCTACAGGCAAGGCACTTAATGCACTATCTTCCTCTTGAGTTAGGAGGATTTGTCATGCCATTTCTGTTTTGTCATCCCTGAGGTGCATACTTGGTCGTGCCCAAGTCACCCAATTTAATCTTTGTACCTGGATCTGTTGATCTTTCAACTGACTTTCAGACATTGTGTTCCAAATCGTTACCTTTTTCGCCAAATCTACCCAATGTGTCCCCACTGCTTTAGTAACTGAAACATGCGGTCTATAACTTGAGCGATATAAAGAACTCATTTCCTTAGTCAAAGTACAGGTTACTATTGTATTACCTTGCGTATCCCAAAACATATCATTTAAAATTATCCTTGCACACTTGTGCTTAAAGAATTCTTTTTCAAATTCTTTATCCAGACCAGGGGCCTTATAGAACATTGTACAATGTAAGTGTGCCGCAACCTGCGGTGACCCGCTCCTAGATTTACTTAGAGCTAGATTGATCAACTCTGTATCAACCCTCCCCGGGCTGTCTGAAATCAAGTCTAGGCTATACCAGTAAAACAAGTCTTGTACTCCCTGTACTACTAAGCCATCCGCTAACCTTTTTGCCTCAATACCTTTAGGTGTGGGAATTGCCGCTATTCCAAACACATGCATCAAATCTCTTTCTAGCAAATTAACTGGACAAACTTTTGATATAATTACCCTACACCTAACAGTTTGGTTTGTCTGCGGATCTGTGAACAGTAGAGGATGAGACAGTGGTTCCTTATAAATTTTCCCGTTTGCCGCTTTTACAAGGACAAACTCATATGTTTCGCAGTTCGGAGGCAGAACTGCTGGACCCAAAAGTGTACGCGATGCACCTGAATCACATAAAAACTCCACTTTTTGTCCCTCAACTAAAAACTCTATCATGGGTTTCTGATCTAGATGCATAGCAATACCCAAATTTGCCAGGTTTATGACTTCACAGTCACAATCCCGCCCTTCCATTAGAGTGTTCTGACATTCATCGCAGAGAGTGTCTGCCTCTTCACTATCCCCATAATGAAGATGGCGCCTTTCTTTACTATCATATAGTCATGCGGAGCCCTTGTTCTTAAGCTGTGGGGGATGTTGCCACTCTTCACAGTCGGCAGCGAAATGCCCACATCTACCGCATTTAAAACATTCTCCACGTTTTAACCTTTCCCTATAGGCTGAATGTCCACCCGGTTCATTTAATGTGTCCCATTGTGGGCCCCCACATTTTTTTATGCCACCACTGTGCCCTTGCCCCCTTTGGTCCTGTACTAGGAATATCCCACCATCATCCCCTACTGCCAACACTTGTACTTTCTTTTTCTTTTTTAAATTAAAATGTCGCTCAGTATGCCGTGCATATTCAAACAAAGGTTGCAGTCTACATGTTCTGTGATCTACCATGTGCTTAGTAATAAAACTACTTATCGGAGCCTTACAACCTTTAAGAAAAGCATTTTTCAATTGCTGTTCATACGGGCTATCATTAGTCTGATCCTGCGGAATCATCATTCCACAATGGTTATTGAACACTTCTGTCAGTCTTACAATATAGTGATCTACAGAGTCATCATCATTTTGGATGCACTGATTTATTACTGTCCAATCTGCTCTTGGACGCCACTTATCAGAAATTCTCTTTAACAGATCAGTGACTCGTGTGTCTAACACCCCAGAATTATGCTTTAATGTAGTGCCGTCATCTGCCTTACATGTCCAAGTACCACAAACTAAGTGCCAATCTGGACCTAAGATTTGTCGCACTACTTGTTCTACTTCTAAACCATTTAGATGATAACTTAAATGCATACCAACTATGTCCTCAGAAAACTTTTGAAAATTAACCTTGGGATGAGGAATACCATCCGTAGCTCGTTTTATATCCTCTCTAGCCCAGGGACGATAAACTAAAATAGTTGGTTCTTGTCCAACATCTCCTGCTTGTGGGTTTGCAACTTGTATTAAGGGAAGAGCTTCTGAATGGTCAGAAGGTTTAATAGCCCAACGTCCTTGCCCTGCTGGTCCTGACCTTAACTGCATAGGTTGGTCTACCTGTTGCAAAGCAACCTTAGGTACTATGGGAATTTGTGGGTAAATTGGAGGGGTCACAACATTTCCTTGAGCAGCTAATAACCCACCCTGCTGTACAGATCCCACATCTTCAGACTGATATTGAGGAGGTTCCCCCGGTATGGCAGCAGCAGCAATTTCACCATACGGTGGGGCAGTTGCCTGCCTTTGTACTGCACAAACTGTGTGCTCATCCTCATCTAAAAATAAAGCTACTTTTCCACTTGGCACCAGTGATCCCATTTTGATTTATTTTCTCTTTTTCCTGACACTGTTTTTCTTTTATAGCTCATTTATTTGCTTCTTCTAACCATTTTTGTGCTTGGGGAAATCCCAATTGTCTCTGCTTTTTAGTTCTAGTTCCTGCATCTCTTTTCAAATCTCTAACCAATTTTGCAAAGGCATTCTTATTCAGTGTACCATCAAAATCATATTTCAACTTCCACTTTCTCAAAAATTTTACATTATTTTTGTTTAAACTTTTCATATACTTAGCATCAACATTTAAACAGGCATCACTCTCACACTTGCAGCAACTTGAACCCATGTTTTCCTAGATTTCTTATTTTAGGACTGTATATTTTAGGACTGCATCAAAATTATTTTTACAGGGCTTATTACAAAATGGGGCTATCTTAACGGGGATCCTAACAAAATAACAGGTAATCCTAACAAAATAATCTTAACAATTATTCCTTCCCACCCTTAACTAAAAATAAAACCCCTGTTGACAAGGTTAAATTAAAATTAAAAGAAAATTGTTTTCATCCTACCTGAACCAGATGAGACTCCGTTTCCCCTTTTGGTTCGGAAACCGTCCCTCAGATAGGGATCAGAGAGTGGCCGGCCTCTTTCCAACGACAAATCAGTCGGAGGGCTTTCCATCAAGGGAATCTTAAGATAAGAAACCCTCACCTGCGCAGGTTTTTCGGTCTCTCTGTTGGTCTAATCCGTATCTTCGTAGAGGTTTCTGGTCCGAAGGACTAAAATGTCAAAAGAAAAAATTCAAGCGAGTCACATCTGCCTCAGGTGATGAAAAACTTCTTTATTTGCAGCTAACCAGATTACAGCAGCATGTTGGCCAAGATGATCTCAATCTGATCAGCTTGTTTACTGACATCAACTTTTATACTTTCCTGTTACCAGCCAAAATAGCTTTTGTTACATTTCTGACAGTTGACAGTTGGCTATGAAGAACATCTAGGATCACAAATTACCTCAGAAAAGAATGTTTTACCTCAAAACCACAGCTAGTGTAGAATGTTTACCTCAAAACCACAGTTAGTACAGAATGTCCAAAAAGGTACAGAATACTTAGTTCAACAGTGGTAGCTGGAATTTTCCACAGCCTGCCTCAGTAAATTAACTCTTATTCAGAAGTATAGAAAACAGATGTTATTCAAGTTCATAAGCAAACTACATCTATCATAGGTAAAGCCCATCTTTAATAAACATGGTTCAATGACCTTTTCTTACCAACACTTCAGCAAATAGCATATTCATTTTGCTAGATGGGAGAAAGAGACAAATAATAGTATGTTTTAAAACTTTTTCTCTTAACAATGTACAGGCTGGTGTGTTTATCAATAAAACCTGAGTGGGGCATGGTATCAAAAGCCTTGGCGAGGTCCAGGTAGTATGTGTGAACCACCTCCCCCACCATCTAACGTCTTGGTGACTGTATGTAAGACATCAAACAGGTTCAGTAGGCATGAACTGCACTCAACCAAACTGACCTGGGTTGGTTCACATGTTCGGATGTTACCAATGTCTTTGTTAATGAGTGCCATGAGGATGCAAACCATATCATTGCAGACCAGGCTAGTCAGGCTTATGGGGTGGTAGCTACCATGGTCAGTTGTGATTCCACCTTGATTGAGTGGAATAACCGTTGCCATGTGCCATTGTATGGGCATGTAGCCTGTGGAGAGGTTGAGGTAGGAAAGCTTAATTAGGTGGGGGGGGCAGGTTGTCTTGTACAGTTTGCAAAATGCAGTCTAGGACAACATCTGCCTCCATTGATGCTGTGTTCTGCTGTTAGAGAGGGGCATTTCCACCTGTGTGTCTCTGATGTGTGAGATACTGTACCTTTCGGGTATTGTTGTGGGCTCTTTAGGGGGTGAAGTATGCACCAAATGTATCTGCAAGGCTGTTGGCAATATCAGTAGGGTCAGCATAATTTGTGCTATATTTCACTGGCACAGTGCAAATCTGTGTGTCACCACATAGATCTTTGACATAGCCAAAGAAGGCTTTGTGGTTATCTTTCAAATACTTGTGTATTCTCCTGCTGATGTTAGCCTTGGATGATGTCATGAGGGACCTACGTATCATACTAATAGTGGTCACTGATGTCTGCCCTTCATGGGATTTTATTTGTGTCTGGAACACTGTCCTACTTCTGCAGTATAGCCTGCTTACTGCAGAGGTCCACCAGACCGGTGTCCTTGTCTAGGAGGAGTGAGTCTTGGTTTACTAGTGATGGCACGATCCATACATCCATGTAGGTGCTTACAGACTGCAATTGTAAATCTGTCTGTATCTTAAGCAGTGTTTCCCCTTAGCGTGGGAGCTGTGAAAACCCCCACTCCTGTCACTAGTAGTGTAAATTTAGCTGTAGGAAAGGTATACACTGTGGTATCCATGGGTGGGGGAGATGCTTGGGTGTGAAAACAGTGAATAGTTCATGGTCAGATCTAACCAGTGACCGGTTAACCTCCGCTGTGGTGCACCTGTTTCCCATGTTGGTGATGACCACTTCTAGTAGTTTCCACCCCGTGTTAGAGAGGTTACCACCTGATACAGGGCATGTGAGGTGATAAATTCCAGGAAGCACTGGACCTGGAAGTAAGTACCAGAGTATGTTTCCCAGTTAATGGTATGGTAGTTGACATCGGCCAATGCCAGGGTGTGTGTTAGGACTGTCATGTTCTCCACTGTCTCCAGGTAGGTGGAGTAAAGGTCCTGAGTCATGGAGGGTGATCCATAGCAGGCCACAGTTTACATTGCTGTTCTCGTTGATGTTAGCTGCACATGGATGATCTCAGAGGTATCATGCTGCCCCACTAACGTGGAGGTGTAGGTATCCCTGATGAATATGGAAACAGCCCCTCCATGTCTGTCAGTCCATGTTCTGTGGCTGAAATGTGTGGTATGGGTTGTAGTCTGGTACTGCTGGTGTGCTCTCAGGAGCCTTAAAATAGATGTCAGTTACTGCAGAGATGTTGATGTTGTCCATCCTGAGGAGTGCTGTGAGTGCATGCATGTTGTGATCACAACCCCTGGTGTTGAGTAGCATAACTTTCATTGAATCTGCTATTGTGCTGTTTATGGAGATGGTATACACCTTCAAGACTATCCTAAATAAGGCACCATGGGGGTGCCAATAGCCCTGGCCGGTATTCCAAAGCCTAAGGCTGACACATAGGCCGGTATGGTATCATTGCATGCATGTTCCCCATCTGTGCTTGTTTTTCATCTCCCCTGTAGGTAACCTACAGGTAAGCAATAGAAAGCCTTAAACTTATACAAGTCTTCTAGCTTCCAAGATAGGCTTTTGGAGTGAGTAAGAATCAGTGTTCAGTATGTTCTTGCTGTACTTAACTGTTTCCTGACTACATGGTGATTTCTCACTGTATATTGTGATCTGAAGGTCTGTTTATTCACATATTATGGCTGTGATGGCCTGCACATTAGAAGATCACAGATAGCCTACTACCTATCTACCCAAGGGCAATTAGAAGCATAGCTACAGTGTGCTGGCTTTCCCCGTACCATTGATGAAGTAACTGAGCCTCTGTCAAGCATAGCCAATGAAGCAATTCCAGCCAGAGTTGCTGGAAGCAGTTGAAGACTGGGGTTGTGGAATATACACACACACACACATACATACATGTCTGTAGACAGCATCCAAAGTGGTCATATCTGAGTATAGCATGGACCATAGCAATCACACATTCTGCCCCCTCAAACAATAAGAACATAATATACGAAGAGTATATGCCAATACACTATTACAAATATATTCTATGGACACAGTCACCAACACAACTGCAATGACTGCAAATAACCATGATAGAAATTCACAGACAACGTTCATTTTGAAAACCTTTATTTCATTCCGATGTATTGCCAAAGGAATTCAAGGACTAACAGTACCTGCATGCTATACAGGAAGCATTTAATAGTGCCTTAATTTATCAGCCTGCAATTTCCATAGTCTTAGTCCACTAAGGGATAGGTGTTGACATAGGGAAAGAACATCCACACACATATAGACGTTGTATAAAAGGGGTTCCTACACACCTGCATGTGCTATGTACACCCACCAACATCTACCCCACAACCAAATTAATTACATCAATACATACTGTCATACCATAACCAGTTATTCAACTGCTGTACAACATCTGCTGAAACCTTAACATACCTGGACACAGTCACACCAACATGGCCCTATTGAAATAGTTGTTGTTATATAATTGAACAGCTGCTGATGTAACAGGGTTTGTATGAACTAATTCCGTTTCAGGGGGCTGAAAGGTTCGTACACCAGGAAGTGTTACTGAGTACTGATTATCAGCACAGTATGATACACAGTAACACCAAACTAAATATGTCTGGTAAGCACACTGTAAACCCCCTAACATTATATGCATAGCTATGCAGCCTTGAGCTGGTCATACAACCTGGCTAGACTGAAACATATGCAGAAGTATTAGGTACAGGCAAACCATGCACAAGTAGCAATGTTCTGAAATATAACAGCAGTACTCATATTTAGACCAAATCCTCTAGGCATTATACACTATATATTACTGTTCGTCTCCATACAGCTGTTGCAATAGATTCCAAACAACACTTCCATGCTGTCTTCCTCACAAGTAAGGCAAAGGGACAATGCCCAAGTGGAGTAATCAGTTATACTCCACTGTAGCCATGGTATTGGCTAAGGCAGTAGCAATACAGCTGATGTGCATGTAATTAGCTACTTAGGAACACCAAGTGGTCATCGGGATAGCACATGTTACTGATCTGTAACTATAAAAGGTTGCCTTGTCACACATTCAAACCATCTCTATCTACCTGTAGGACAGTACAAAACACTGAAAGATGAACTGAAAGTGGGTATTATACTAGTCAATAACACCTCCAATTACTAAGACGTTATGTATAACATGTAGCATGTCTGTGTATGTAGTACCTGTACTTTAAGAATTACAGTGTAATCAATGCATATAGCGGAAATAGCTATCTTGTAGTGATGTATTGTTGAGCAGTAGTAATGTTTATAGTATTCTATGTGTGCACTGCTGTAGGTCACATGGCAAACTCCACATTCACCACAAGGGATGATATGGACTTGGAACCCACCAATTTGCTTCCAGCCACTGTCAGTGTTAGGATTGGTCCAACAAGTATGTGCTATAACAGGGGATAGTATATGTCGATATATTGTAACAGTCGACATATGTATGGGTGTATAAGTAAGATGACCATGTTAAAGGTGGGCTTACTGTGCAAATATGGTGTGCATTGTGGGATATTGTGCCAATAACTGTGTAATGTACAGTATTCTAGGCAGATCTGTATTCTATTCTACATAGCAGTTCTGTTATGTTATGCAAACAGTAGTTATGTCTCTTGGCAATTGCAATATTCAATGACAGGATACATATCATTTGTATTCATCTGACAGTTTAGCAGCATGATAGCAAAGATAATTGGAAGAGCCAGGTAACTATCCATGAACATAACACATGTAATATCCACCTCTCTAGTATCGTTTGCAAGCAATAACAGCTGTGCATGTGTACATGTTATGCAAATGTGTAGTGACCCTTGTTACAGGGCTGGGCCAAATGGTTATGTGCACACCTACATAGAGTGGATATTGAGAGTACAGACACACTGGTTGAACTACCAGGTTTGTGTAGCCCAATCTCTCACTGCCAACCTAATAGCCGATTGCACATACTGTATGTAAGGTAGTGCACAGCACTGGTAATGAAACAGGTTGCATATCATCTTTAACTCCAGTGTAACATCTGCAGTAGGAGTGTAAGATGTAGGAGACAGCTGCCCATGTGTAAAAGCCACTTCATAAGTGATGGCTCACACTATCTGATTATATCCTGGTCATGTTGATAGTGGCAGCAGAGTCTATTGATACATGACTCTGTTTGGAGAGTGGGTGTCTGTGCCCAACAGAGCTCATGGTTCTGGTGGATATGTGAGTATATACCCAGAGAAGGAAACAGACCTGTAGACACATGCATCATCTGTAATCAACTAACAGGATGTGATGTGCCCCTCAGAGGAGGATTGCTGCTAAAGGTAGCTACAATGTTTCCTTAATAGCCAGTGTTGTCATGTCCATAACACAAATATTTACATGTGATCATCATTGTCTAAAACATCTTCATAAGCAATACGTAAATTAAATACAGTACGTGGTACTTGTAGTACTGAATGCTCATACAGGCATGTCCACTAGTCAGCTATTGGTGTTTACTAATGTCAGCTTTGTGTATGTGGCCATCCTGGGGGAATGTAATCTCTATGCCATGTACACTGTCAAACCCATCTAACACCACACCCCACACATTGTTTGGGATGCAGCTACAGGGGTAAGCTGGAAGGCAGCCCAGTCTACAGCCATGACTGGACTGGACAGTCATGAGGTGTAGGTTAACACATGCAGCTCAACAACACAACCAACACATACACTTACCAGAATACAGTAAGGACAAACACACACACTATCAGAAATCACATACATTCACAGACACGTATAAGTATCTGGCCAAACAAGTGACCCCCCATGCAGGAAAAGATAGACACCGAAATACACAAACTGTATGACATAGTTTGCATAATTGTGCCACACTTTAGAATACATGACCGGAAACATGCTCAACAGTACTCATTTGTGAATGCAAACTCTAGCACTATGTTACACACCAACTTATACGAGGGCATACATACTGTCAGCTGCCTGTCTGCCATGATTAGCCACATACCCATACACTCATACCACCTTTTGAACTATACACATGGCTCTGGCATATTCCATGTTGTTGTGCAAGACCTGTGATGCAGTAGCCTGTACTGCATGGAAACATATGTAGGAACTGTCAGGTCTTGTAGCCTATGCAGGTATGTCCCAAGGCCTGGA
The DNA here is from genome assembly GCF_019279795.1 of Protopterus annectens. NCBI lineage: Eukaryota > Metazoa > Chordata > Ceratodontiformes > Protopteridae > Protopterus > Protopterus annectens. Next base: position 1,861,193,762 of record NC_056737.1, read on the forward strand.
TAGCATTCTGCCATTGGCCAGAATGATACTGACATACAGGGGCAAAAGGATTACATTCCACAATTGTCTAGTGCAGTGGTGCAAGTCAAAGGGTATCCAGTATCTGTCGTCCTAGCATAACATGGTTGACAGACCATGATGCTTTGCCAGACAGGGTCTGCACCTGTCACCCCTGGGAATCTGGATACTGCCTAGGGCTCATGCTTCCCCTATAGTGCCTTCATCATGCATGGTTAAAGTGAAGGTCCACTGCTGTTACAGGGGCAGCCAAGCAATAAACTGCATGTCTCGCTACACAATGATACATGTCAGAAACACTATACGGACACATATGTCAATTCCTAACATGGAGAACATATCTGTGCAGTGGCTGAGACATGTTTCAATGCTTCAGATAGCACACTTGCATGACCACGTTATAACACATACCTCACCTCTTGCCCATTATCCTTTATTGGAACACACAGGCCATAGGTTTGTCCATATTCCTGAAGGATATGTACACCCCCACGCTAGTTGCACTTGCATTACTTCAGATGCATTATGCTGAGCAACTACCTTTGTGCCAAAGTGGAATTCTTGAGATAGATCACCCACCAGGCTGCGGACTTCCCAACTGTCATAATGTGCTGTAATGGGAAAGATTAGGTCTGAGACAGAACCATAATAATGGCTACTCTCAACTATTCCATTATGAACTGGGAAGATGTCTCATGTACCAACACCTGCGCTCAATGCATGTTGGATTCCATCGACCCCACTGACCTGGATCACAGTAGTTCCACAAACAAAGCTAACAGTATGCTACACATATTTAGTCTCCAATGCCAATGTTATGTTTGCTAAGAGCAGAGTGGTGACTGTCATGGCACCCATGCAGATGGACAATGCATGTGCAAATGCTGAATCCTGCACAAATGAACCTTAAGCAGTCACATATGTGCAGTGATTGTGCCATTGAAACAGAACCAGGAGTCAACCCAACATAAACAAGAAGGCAAACTGGTGGTACAGTGCTTTAAACTGTACCACAGAAGGTAGTAACTGTTGCAAGAGTTAAGACACGAGTGAAGGTGATCCCTGGTCAGCCTCAGTAAGATGCAGATACACCATATATAACCACACAAAGTTACTGTGAAACTAATCAGCCACATATTATGAGGCCAAGCATAGAGCATTCCATAGCTGTGTCATTAATCATAATGGCAACGACAAGACCTGCTGTGCTGCACAGCACTATGGCATGGGAAGTACTGCACCTACAGAAATAGCACCTGTTCATCCAGATAGGATCTTGGAGAACCCAAACCCACTCCCACCTCCCCACCCCGAACAGGTACAAGTAGTAATATATCCATGTACACTACAGGGCTCCTGTACTAACGACTATGCAGGTACAAGCTGCACTCTCTAAAGCGATACATACAGCTTTCATGGGACCTGTCAACATGCCAGGGTGATCTTACACAAATGTAAGAACAGTCAGCTATCCACATACACATCATGTTCAATCATAGCTCCATGTCAGGCTGTGTACACACCGAATGAGGCACAGCAACAGTTATCACACCCCACAAAGGGGGAGACACCATTGATAATGGGACATAGTGCACAACTACCCTGCTGAGTCTGGTCTGTACGGCCATGAACCATGATCAACATATTTGATGTACTCTTTACAGATGTAGATGACAGTAGGGTTGATTCACACTGCATATCATGACCTTGCCAGGTCGTAGGACACCATCATCCATACTGTGTTCCAGCTACACTCGGTAAACGAGGTGTATATTCCTATGTCACAGGAGTGGTTGGCAACTGGACTGCTGGCAGAACCAACACTACAGATGGTGTCTGACTAATACACGCACATCAAACCAGTGCCAGCCACAGTAATACAGGGGTCATTCCTGGTACTCCCCCTCTTTGTTATCTATTCCACACAGACTAACACAGAAGGCATCAGCCTATTGATGTTTGCAAATGACTATGAACTAGGTGCAATAGTCGACTCAATGTGTGCTGCGTTCAACATACAGAAGGGCCATAGTGTATCAGATGTGTGGTGTGTGATGTATGGCCCCAATCTGACAGCTAAGTATTGCATTGTCATCACCTATGTTACAAACCCTGTACCCATGAACTACCATCTACGCAGCGGTAAACATAATGGCAACTGTGTGCATGGGATGCAGCTGGACAGTAGTCTTTCCCTTGATAGTTACTTCACCACACCAGACAGGTAGTCATATGTGTCACGCCAATCATGACAGGGTGCCATCCAGGAATATAAAGACAATTGCTCAGCCATACTCAACACCCATGTGACCCATAATAGATCACATATTTCCTTTAAGGGTTATTACCCCTGTGTAGATGCCCTACACTGCCCTTCCCAATCCCTAGCTGCACTATGTAGCATGCAGCCTACCCTGAATAAAGCCATGTCCAACCCAGAGATGTTGGACATGCTACACTTAACACATCCTGATCCCAAATAAACACATACTTCATTGACATCCACCTTTCTAGTACAATGATCACAACATGCCTGACAAATCTCTCTCCCATACACTTAACATACTCTTGCCATACTATGCATCCCTGTCCAGCAAAGCTGCACATTGCCCCTCTCTGTGACATGGTGTGATGACCGCATGCCAAATATATCAGTAACCCTGTGGATCAGTTCTGTGGCACTGTTTGAACTGGTCACTGAAACTTACCTGCCTGTTGCTTACAGCTAGGTAACCTGTCTGCCTAGGCTCATAAATGACCCAGGGCATATAGCCTACTAGATCACTATGACCATACATGCTATCGTTGATATCCAACCCTGCAAATACCATCAGGCTAACTATTGTCCCATGTGTTACACATGTGCAACACAGGCAATGCATGGCAGGATGCTACACAGCTGTACAGTGCCATGTAGATGTATATGGCAAAACACATACATGCTTGCAAGTCTGCAGGGTCACAGGTCATGTCCCTAACGGCTATGTATGACTATATATGTGACATATACAAGCATTAAGATCAATTGCATTAATGTGAACACATCCAGGCATGTGCTGATAGGTAAAGACACCAGTACAGGCAAACAGACATGCCCACGTCAAGACAACATCCACATGGTGTATGAGCAATGTCATCACATGACACACACATATATGGTGATAACATCACATCACCAGTAAGTGTCAAATGTGTGTGACTTATACATGTCAGTGGTTTTAGTGTCATGTAGAATTGCAAAGACATATTTGTAATCTTAATAAATGTGATACACATGTATGTTCAGCTGTACTGCTGTACTTCTCTATGAGTTATTGTGACCTGTCTCCATCATTATGTCTTTCAGGTATGCCAAGTAGCAGACTGCCAACGTACAGCCGCTTGGAGGATGAGGTCCTCGTCCCATACTTCCTTGCCAACCACACAATGCTCTTCATCCATGTGCCACAGGATGCACAGCATTGGGATGCCCTGTGGGCCGAACTATGCATGAGGGTAAATGATGTTGGTGGTCACAATCGCACCTATCAGCAGGTGCGCCAACACTGCACTGACCTCATAAGGTGGGCGAAACAGGGTGCTAATGCAATCGCCAGGAAACAAGGTGCAACAGGTGGGGGGCACTCACCCAGCCCCCACTCACATGTACCGAAGAGCTACTGGCCACCCTGGGAACACCTGCAGACCTCCATCCACAAGCTTTAGCTGGCATTTTGGAGGTGGATGTCTCTCAACCACCGAGCCTCGAGTTGCCTGGTGAGTCATTATTGCACTTAAAACACAACTATAATTCACATAGTTACATGAGTTACTGTGCAATATGTAATATAACATCATATGCAAGGCATGTATGCACACATGCCACATACTATAGTCCGCTACTGTATGTATGCACAGATGTGCATACTCCATAGTATAGTGTATTGTACTGGCTTATGTGCTAACATGGACATTACACCCTGTAGCTATCACACAGGTGTGGTTAATGATCTTACTGCTGTGACACTCCTGTTTAGGTACTTCTGGTGTGTTGCAGTGACATCAGCCTGTGTCATGTGAGATTGTTTTTATTTACCAAGCTTGATAATGCACGGAACATATTAATTGCATGCTATCTGCCATAACACACATACACATAAGGTATGGTGGTCCTGTTAATGGACACTGGTCAGACCTGCAATGCATCACAGTGTTTACCTATGTGAAACAATTGAGGACTATATGAAACACCTACACTAAACCTTTCAAACTGTCATTGCCAGATGTGTGGACCACAGTGAATACAATGGTGGAGGTGTGTTCAACTGTAGGAACAGGTACTACATATCAGCATTACACATTTTTTTAATACGAACAGTACTGTACAGAGAGCATATGTGTGCACACACTAAATGTGTTGCAGCTGGAGTATGACCGGCCCACAGGATAAAACCTTGTGGAGTATACCCTTGCTATGAATGTCACACAATGGCATGTGCTATCTGACATGTCCATGACATGTAGTGGGCTGACTGCAATGCTGCTCAGCTATCCTGCAAAACATGTCTCACATCCCATACATACCACCCGTTGTCTGCATAACCCTGTCTTCAGTGGAGCATATGACATCTATGGGTGTATGTCATATGGGATAACACTGACATGTGAAATAAGATGGCCATTACAACCATTGGACAGAACATGTGTACACATGGCCATGGAGGATGGCCAGAGACATGAAGCAACACACACAGTAGAAGTTATGTACATGTGTGTAAACCCTGTTGTACATTGGCTTGACACAATACAACTATGGCCGTTGTGTAATGGTGATATTGCAGATGTGAAACACTAAACATCATACAGGCCTGTGCACAGCTTGTGTAGGCATAACATGAAACCACCACATAACATGTCTTGATCATCTTGAGTGTGTCACGACATGGAAGCATTCACCTATACAGTATCCAAATGCATACATGTGTTGGACAACATACACATACAACCACATCAAGCCACAGATACAGTACATTCACCTTGCTGGAGTCAGACACCACTGTCATGCCTGTTCCTCATGTGTGTGAGGTACACAGATGGCATGTGTGACATAGAGTACTGCTAAGTTAGTCATGTGTAGGCATAGTTGCCAGGCATCAGTAATATGGTTGCAGATGTGCAGGGGTGTCCTCTGTATACCCTTCTGTGACCTGTGTCACACATTCCACATTAGGGTTTAGTGTGTATACACCTCAGTGACGTGGGTCACATTCCACATTAGATATATATTGTATGCGAACATAGTCATGGCTATGAACTGTTTCAGTAGCTCACACTGTATAGCAATTGTAAAGCCACATGATGCCCTGCAATGACTATGCACATCAGCTCAATGGGCGGTACTTCCCTGCATATTTGTAGGGTGGACAGACAACATTGCATCAGCTGAAGGCCCATGTTAGTATAACATGTCCCTGCATTGGTACACCATTATCATACTGTTGATTGGAAAGGACACCATTGTGTTACACATATATGCATGTCATTCAACACGTCAGCAGATGACATGTCATACTACATGTGATTGGCAAGGTCATACACCACACAGCAGGCTGGTGTACTGTAAACCTGTGCTGGTCTGTGGCACCTTTGCAAAGTAGGGACAGCCATGTCAAACATGTGTGTACAGCCACATGCACAATGTCTAGACTCAGCTCAGGGGTAGACAGAATAAAGTTGAATAGACATGCACTGCTTTGGGGGAGATATGCAAGCTAGGGCTCAGGCAAACATAGTATGCAGTTGTCATACCCTACTGCTCATGTCCCCACACATAGGGGCTGTGGCCAACACAAAGCATCAGTGGCAGATGTACAAAGGTCAGCAATGGTCTTTTAACATGTGGTGCATGTTGCACACACCATGGCAGTGTGGTGCAATGGTGCAAAGTGCATGCATTGTGTTGCAGGTATGGGGCATAGGCTACTAACACAAATGGTGCAATACAGGTTTGTATGCTAACCACCACTATAATTGTGTAAGGTGCATACAGTCTGCTATAACACATGCATGCTGTTGTGTGCAACTCAAGGATGTATGCTAACTACCACTATAATTGACTAAGCTGAACCTATAATTGTCTAAGGTGAATGGCATCTGCCATATCACCTGCATGTAGCGTGTGTCTGTGCGTGTCTGTGTGTATCTGTCTCTGTCTGCGTGTGTCTCTGTCTGTCTCTGTGTGTGTGTCTGTCTGTCTCTGTCTGTCACTGTCTGTCTCTGTGTGTGTGTGTATGTCTCTGTTTGTGTGTATCTGTCTGTGTGTCTCTCTCTCTCTGTCTGTGTGTGTCTGTCTGTGTGTGTCTGCCTGTGACTGTTGTTGTCTGTCTTTGTCTGTCTGTGTCTGTCTGGTATAACTTGTAATGTACAGTTCTTGTCTTCCCCTCACAGGTGTTGATGTAGGTGCATTGCCCTCCTGCAGTCCACCTGATGTTAGTGTCCCCACAGACTCTAGAAGTGATGATGATAGTATGATTGAGGCACATGCAGGGTTGTCAGGGGCTGAATCTGTGCCACTGGTTGCCATTCCAACTGTCTCCCTCTCATCCTCACACACAATTCCCCTGCCTGCACATACTCCATCACCACTGGCCATAGAGCAAGGACAGTTGGCAAGTGGTAGCATGGAACAGGGAAGTCAATAGACTGGTGATGTCCCACACAGGCATGTGCCCACTACTGCTCATAGGAGGACCACTGGCCAACAAACCCCTGTGAGACAAACACATTGCTGGTGTCACCAAATGCATGTTTTGGGCTGTAATGGAGGCACAGGCATGTGCAGAATGGCACAACAGAGAAGGTCTGAGGCTTCAGAGGGCTGCTGTCCATTCATTAACTGACAACCTCCAGGCACTTGCAAATGCTCACCATCATCTTGCAGATGTTATGGATAGACGATTGGGTGACATGATGGGAGGCCTTGACCGTGGCATGTCAATCCTCGAGCGTGGAATGTCTGTGCTGGAACATTTGATGGGAGTGAGGCATCAGGCACGTGGACGTAGGTCAGCTACATCACCTGTTGAAGGTCTATGTGAACATGCTACTGCACATGCCTGCTCCCATAGTGGCAGTAGCAGCAGCAGTGCAGTTGGTGCTGTACAGTCCACACCAGGACACAGCAGGCCACATGCACGTGGTCCTGGCTGGTCCCAACAGGGACACGGTTCCAGTGGACATGTGTCATCAACAGTACCCAATCTGGGCCTCTGCCTGGTAGTGCCCATGCAACCCCTGGCAGGTGCAGGTCACGTGGCCATGGCCGGACACCGTGAACTGTGACACCTGCCTTGTACAGTCTGCAGCTGTCAATAATACCTCTGTGTAGGCCAGCCACACGCCAGACCTGTGTGCATGCATACATACACACTGGAAACAAATGTAGGGCACCTCAACACACACAAGCATAACATCCACACACACCCAATGATATCACAGGTCCTAACACACATACATGATATCATCCATTGGTGCAGCCTAGGCCTCTGGCAAACATTATCACCCTGTGAATATGATGATGCCTATGCCGCAACCCTGTCATCCACATCACTGGTGCAGGGACATGTTCATATGGTCTGATGCACAGGGTGAACATACTAGGTAGACAATTGTAGATTAATATTGTTGAGTAGTGTTGACAGGCAGCAGACATACCATCTATTACAGTTTTAGAATGCATTTTGTACATTTGACAGTATGTATCATGTGTAACAATGCTAACAGCATGTTGATCTTGACATTCTGCCTTCCTCTTTCAGGTGTAGTTGCATGTGCCAGGGGATGTCAGTGTTTGCGGGTGTCCCATATGTACATGTTGACTACTCACAGGTCTGTATGACAATACCTGCATTCACTTTGTAGCTTCCACATCACAGTTATATTCTCCCATGTTTCAATTATGTTTACTGTTCTAATGATCCAAGAGCATGATAGCTGTGTAGTAAGCTACTGTGTTCAGAGCCATCACATCCATAGTGGGTGACATCACAGGTATAGTTACCTGGAGCGTGAAGGAGGTAAAAGAATGGTATGCTGGATGACAAGGGTAAAGGCCAGTGGAAATAGTGGCTTCTCCTTGGGAAGCAGTAATACCCATTGCCATGACAGCATGCAAACACAGACATGCCCACACACTCATGGATTCAGAGACACAGCAACACACACTCTGACACAGACACATAGTTGCCAGTGTTCGGATGAGAACCCCTGCCTTTGTGCATATCATCATTATAGTACTATGCAATTACAAGACATGCCACAGAAATTACACATGTACAGGTAGTTGGAATGACCTAAGATCAAGGACATTGACAGGGATACTACAGTGCAGTGAGTGTATGTGGAGAGGAGGGTCCATCAGTAGGCTATGTAACAACAGGTCACACCCCTGGGTGTACATGTTAATAGGCGGTTAGAATGTCCGACTATGATTGATGACATTAACAGGGATGCTAGATTGCATTGAGTGGATGGGGGAAGGGGCATTAACATTTCACTATGGTAAAATACAGCCTCACTCCAGGGACCAGACAGCCAAACACATGGACAGCCACACACACACACACACACACACACACACACACACACACACACACACACACACACACACACACACACACACACACACACTGTGGCATTCACAAAGATATACACCTATGTCACACACGTACAGTCACTTTACATGTGTGAGGTTTAACCACCTGCCTATGCCTTTCTTTTTACACTTCACTCTGTCCTGGTGTCAACAACAGTGTTCAGGAGAGTGATAACATGTGGAATGTATTCCCAACCATATATATATATGACATATATGGACACACACACCCACACGTGCCAGTACTGTGAATCAAACACCTGCCTATCTCATGATAGGTACTACAGAAGTACAGCACTATCGCATCCGGTACAATGCTTACTGACTCTTTCCTTTGCCAGCTGTGCTGATATATGCACAATATATGCACAGGGGAGGTATTACTGTTGCAGGTGTCATGAGGTTTGCCTTCGGTGTCACCCTTACAGCATTCTACATTGTCTGTCTTCCACTTCGATTAACATACCTGACCTTAGCAGTTAGACAGGTTATTGTAGGACTGGTAGTAACACACCAGTGAGCTGTCCTCAGTAATCATTCATCTGCAATTAAGCCCCACCACTTAGTAGTCATGTCCAGACATCTGTCCATACCTCATGTATGGCTTACTGTACTTAGTGCATATCACCATATACAGTTGGCAATGTTGAGGCTGTATTGCAACAGCATGATGTACTAAGACAATAGTCACCTTCAGACATCAGACACTGCACACACATGGAATCTACACAAACATCAATACACATACACATATGCAGTCTACATCAGTAAGTGCACTAGCAAGTCAAGAGGATACATTCTTCACCTTCCCCATGCCATGTGTGAAACATAGCTGAGCATTACACCATAATGGATGTTGTATTCATGCACTGGTAGGACACCACCTTCACCAAGTAGCCAAGTGTACATATATTACAACAGCAGATATCAGCAAGACACACACAGCATTATTCCATGTCATGCTCCTACAAACTGTTACTTGACAGTGCCATGGTGAAGCCAGGGCACTGAAATGATCAACTGTGAGCACATCGTATTTGCCACACACACCTCATGTTTACTGGAAGAGTGCCAGCAATGTGCTCTGTTAGAGCTAGGCAGTACACACAATCAAGCATGTGCGAGGTCTGTGGCTTGTAAAAATCTCACTCCAGCATGCACTGGCTATTGTGGTACAAAGGCTAATGTCCAGACAGCACATAGCATGCATGGCTTGCAATTGTTGATGTGGGGTATATGTAGGAGCTGTGGCCACATATGGCTGCACATGTCATGAACATATCACCTGTGACTACTCAGGAACACACAGAGCAGAGATGGATTTCCCTGAGTCTGTCAATACAGGCCTTGTGTAGGTCCTGTGTTCCTGTTATTTGGGTATGTTTGTAGGCATTGCATTAGGTGGACATGTCTAAATACATACATGCCACATGGGGTGTTGTATGATATGATAGGTGTCATGGGTGACCAGTAGAGAGGGAATATTACCTCTGTTAACAAAGATATCAAACCTTATGTACTGTTAGCATGCTATCTGCCATGTGCATGTGTATAATGACTGTAGCCACCTGTATGTAGAAAGGATAACGGAAGCTATGGTAATGTCATTTATGTTGTATGAGTGTGGGAAGTACATATCCAGGGCAGGTACAGTTAGGTCATATCAAACCATGAGGGTGTTGTTTACTGGTGTATAGCAACAGTCAACCGTGTTAATGCTGACAACATCCGAGCGACCCTGGTATGTGTACAACTGAGCTGGTTACAAACAGTGGTATTATTGCATTGCATAACACATTATGCAGATGTGTCTGTACATGGGTACTTTGCACAGTTGATGTAGGCCTAGGTACAGTCCACCAATCTAGGGTTATCTGGTGGTCTACCATACTATGTCATACCACATATCGATGAGTGCTGGTAGTCTGGGAACAAGGTGGTGGATATATATGAGGATACAGCCTAGAATGCAGCATTTGCCACTGTCATTTGTACCTGACTCATCTGTGATGCGTTATGTCAGAGTAGTGGTCTTTACATGTGAGTAGCCTTTATAAATATGTGTATACCACCACCTGGAATGGTCCATTCCACTGTTATGGCCCACATGTCTGGATCTGAGTTATATGGTGGTAGTGCAATTGTACACTACAGAGCCATCAGCCAAGGTGTTACTCACTGCACAGATGTCAGTATTCCCAATTGTAGGTTCTACAGTGTGCAAATGGATTACTAAAGCCACACATCTAGCACTGGTTAGCATAAGCATCCAATGCAATTGTCATGGAGGTGTCAGGGTGTTACTTCTGGGTGTAGGACATTTGCCTTTGAATGTGGCTATATGGGTAAATGTGACCTAGGTATTATCCACACACATGTGAAACATGGATGCATGTGCTCTGTGTTGAAGGCTCATCGTTCGGTCATGACAGCCCGGAATGACAGACACTGGACAACCTCATAATAACAGCAGGACATTGGCTCATTGTTTTGGTCTAGCAGTTGCCACTTGTACCATGACATCACTGCTTGTGGCATTAATGTGCTTGGTAGCAAATGCCTCATGTAAAGTAACGGTCAGCAGCAGAACTTGTGTATATAATCAAAGTGAGATATACTTAAGGTAGCAGTCCTGCTAATAATGACAACTACTAACACAGCCGGGAGAGGTCATTTTGACACCTGCACCTCAATACCATTACACAAGGTGGCTCACACATTATGCTTGCACATGCCACTGTTCCACGTATAATGCCACTGCTATCAATGTATGCCTTTCAGGGCAGCAAGGTGAGTGACACATGCTGTAGGTAGCATCCACCTCTGTGACCCAGGTAACCTATTGTTTGTCATGTCCACACATGCATGAATGTGTATAGTAAACATATATATGTCAGTACTTCATGTACATGTATGCATGTGTATCACACAGCACAAACACAGATATATCATTTACGGGCCACATACAGGTATCAGGCAGTAAACCAGTATGATGTGCATATATACTGACAGGTAAGATGTGCATAGCTGTAAACCTATGTGTTTACAATAGGAATCCATTACAATGTGTTCTGTACATGTAAGTGTTTGAGCATGCACACTGTGGCCTTCAATGGTTAGAATCGGAGTGCATCCCAAACAGCCCTGTACTACTAAGGGTATGAGCGTACCCACTGCCACCTTGTGTAATTTAAGTCAGGGCATCCAACAAGCCCTTTTTTACTAAGTGTATGAGCATGGCCAGTATAACTTTGTGTAGTTGTAGTCATCGTGCATCCCAAATGGCCCTGTGCTATTAAGTGTATGAGCATGCCCGCTGTAACTCTGTATAGTGATAGTTGTTGTCCATTCCACAAATGGCCATACTCCAGTTCAGGTTCCTGTTGTGCTACAACTATACTTCTCAGGCTTACCTGCAGATGATGTGTCATGTTTGTGCATACAGGTTGTAATGGACACCTACTTTAAACACACAGGTTTACAGATATGTACTTTGTGACTGTCCGTCTCCCTGTTGTTGTCCTCATTCTTAGAATGGCAGTCTGACTGGCTTGGAATGTGTAATCTCTGTGGTGCATCTCGTAACTGTGTAGTACTGTAATAGTGATCTGTAGATAGGCAGGAGTTCTGATTCCACCATTGGCAACTGTGCGCATGTGTGTGTGTCAGCAAATGGCTGAGTGTGTTTGTGTGTGTGTTTCTCAGCAAATGCCTGAGTGTGTGTGTCAGCAAATGGCTGAGTGTGGTTTTGTGTGTGTGTGTGTATTTGTGTCTGCATCCTGTCATGGCAATGGGTTTTGCTGCATTCCAAAGAGATACCTCCTTTTGCACTGGCCTTTATCCTTGTCAAGTGCTAAACCTCTCTCTTCCCCCCTCCCCACTGCATGTAATTGGTCCTGTGATGTCATCCAGCTCAGAAGTGGAGTCAGAGTAAGTGTAATTGTATGTGTTCTGTGGCAAATACCCCAAATGCATACCACTGTACTAGTTACCTTTACATAGGCAAGACGTGTATGCACAATACTGGCAAGTGTGTGTGTTTGTGTGTGTGACTACACTGTAGCCAGGCATACACATGTGCAATGTCATTTAGCACACCATGGTAGCCATCTGTGGTGACCTGTGTCTACAAAGTATTACATAGTTAGGAATGGTAAAGAATACACAGTCAAGCATGACTACAGTTGGGTATGTTATTTTCCTGTGCCACTGTCAAGCAGTGACACAGAAATGGTCACTGGGGTGTAGGTCCATACCCATCATTCCCCCACCCTACGTCCGCATTCCTCGGTGTAGATTACATTAGCCATCATTCCCCACCCCAAACTCCACATACACAACAACCATCCCTTCTCTGGTGAATTGCTTATTATTTAAATGCTATAACACAAGAGACGCCTCTGTTTTGTGTATACGTCAGTTCCTTTTGAACCCTTCTGTGTCACAAAGGGTGTTCAGATGTGTGTGTATATATATATATATATATATATATATATATAAAAAAAGCTCTGTCTGTGTATATGCATATATATATATATATATATATATATATATATATATATATATATATATATGTGTGTGTTTACACATCCCGTAGGTGTGTGTATATATATATATATATATATATATATATATATATATATATATATATATATGTGTGTGTGTGTGTGTGTGTGTGTAGTTATGACAGTTGTACAGATGTAGGCTTGTCTTTGTTGTTTCACAGAGTACAGTACATTCAAGGGTACTGTACATATGTACACAAAGTGACTGTCCCATTTGTTTTCAGGACTGTGGAATACCTTTAGTAAGATATGCATTATAGACTCCATGCAACATGTATACAACCCATATGGCTTAGTGGTACATCCAGTGACCTCAGTGTGCATGGTCCAGGGTTCAGACCTGCAAGCCTTGTTGATGCTGTCAATTTGGACAGCATAAGGATGCTAAAAGCAGGTGTAAATTTGTTTTCGTGAGAGTAAGCAGTGGGTCCACACAGTTACCAGACATGTACAACTCACAGTACACTTGGAATGCCCTTCTTTGGCAATCCTGCTGATGTCACCCACCTATGAATACACCTCTGGGACTGCTGTAACCCAATAATCTCCATGGCGTGTGCTGTAACAAGAAATGATGCTTTTAGAGTATGCACACTCTTTACAATTCACATGGCCACCTTTGGCAATCCTGCTGATGTCACCCACCTAGAAATACACCTCTGGGACTACTGTAACCCAGTAATCTATGTAGCAGGTGCTGTAACTGCATAATGCTATAGTGTGATGCACTAGTTAGGTAGGAGTTCTATTCCAAGACAGGTGTGTGTGTGTGTGTGTGTGTGTGTGTGTGTGTGTGTGTGTGTGTGTGTGTTTGATAGTCAGACCCTGTGTGGAGGTGGCTGTGAATGTCTTAATACTGGACATGTTGGAGAGCGGATTTTGTAGTTTTCCTATATGGTGTCCATATTATATGTCACAATGTCCACCTCATGAGGAGTACACATGTCAGTCAGCCAAGGGACTGTGTTGGCAAGCCATACCCGTACATCTGGCGAAAGGCCTGGTGAACAAAATATGCAAACCTACTATTACCTGGAATACGTTATGAACCTATGTATCATGCACAAACACACTTGCCTAGAATATCCCACTATATTGCTAGTACCCTGCACATTGATGACAGATAGTAGGCATGGTGTGATTGCAGTGGGCTGCAGAGGGCATGGCACCCTGCACAGCAGTACAATAGGCACATAATTGTGGACAATGTGCCTTCACTATGTTCCCCACTGGATGCCTGCAACATATGTGGTGCCATCACATGTGATCCACAGAGGCCATACAATGCCTTACACATGTGCCCCGTATGGACCGATGCCACTGACACCAAGGAATATCTGTATCATGCTATCAATGCAGGTGCAGGGTCAACCTGCTGTCTATAAGCAGGTCCTGCCACACCAGGTCAGTATTGGCATATCTGAGGATAACAGTCTGTGTACACAACATGTGCCAGCCAAACCAGGTACACTTGTACATGTCACTGTACATTATTGTGGGGCGTACACATCCCAGGCAATGTCCATGTCAAGGACTATCAAACACAGACATGGCATGCATTGCAAAGCTATGGCCATACACAATGGTAACCAGGATGTCAGGACAGTACATACAATACCCATCTGTGTGGGACATTGCAGACACTACACCCCAGTACCACACTGCACACCATTGTTGGGTGGTGTGATGCCAAGGATTACCCCTCACCCAGCCTTGTATAGCCATCTTGCACAGCCAACCACTACACACCCATAAAGCAATGCACACATGCATGTCAGTACTGGCACCTTGTGTCTGCGTGTCGGGTATGATGCTCCCAACCGCAGTCACTTCCCGTATAACTCCCATTTGCATACTGACAGATGTCAAACACATTCACATGCCCTAGCCCATGGAACCTCTGGATATCCCCTGTGGTGCATGTAGTACCTGTGCATTATTGCAGTGTGGCAAACTAAATAGTTAGGAAGTGTATTTGTGGGCCTGGCAAAGAGTGTCAATGTGAGTCCATTAGAGAGTGTTGTTGTGTTGACAATGACATCCGTTCGTGTAGACAGCCATGTGTGCTACACCTAAAGTATGTCTACTATATCGCTGTTGCAGATGTCTCTCACCAGCACACATATATGTTCTTATAGCACACCAAAATGTCAGCTTTGTGGCACATGGTGTAACTGCATGCACTTGTAATAGTGATGACTAGTCAGTCAGGGGTTTGCTCCCCTGTACTGGTAGGTGTGTGACAGATGATGCTTAGGTTTTAGTCTGCAAGCCCTTCTCTGATGTACTTTGCCTCTGTCTATCCCTCCCACACACTCTCTGGTGGATGTGGAGTTGTACACCTGCTCAGCAGCAGCTTGTGTTTTATAAGTGATGGTCATGATCAGGCGATGGCTTCTGCACCTATTGCAGTCCTCCTCTAGCTGATTGCATGTGGAACAGCTGTGATGATGTTCCCATAGCCAGTCACATGGAAACACAGTACAATATCTAGGTACATCACGTTGGTGTTTGCCCATGATAGTCACTGTAAGTGGTACCTGGATCTGGTGTTTGGTAAACGGCATCACAGATGATATCTGGATGCTCCTCAAACAACATACACAGTGGGAAATAGTCTAAAGACAGGAGGGTGATGTAC
>NC_056737.1:1861217117-1861257117 GCF_019279795.1 Protopterus annectens
CTACTTTGATTTTATTTCACTGTTCGTGGACACTCTTGTATGCTTAGCATACATTTCTGTATCCATGGACACTGAATTACTGACTTACTATTAGGGGCGGGCTCTACTAGTAGGCATAGTAGGCATAGTAGGTTTTGCAACTGTCGGGGCATGTTTACTTCTCCGTAGAGCACTTGTACATGCACCCTACACTCGCACATGTTTCCTGTGCATGTCAAGGGTGCGGCGGAATGCCTTCACGCATATTCATATGGCGCTGCTGCGCCATCTGTAGTGAGGACACTTGGTGCAAGGCTAAAACTGTCTTTGTGCCGAGCTTCTTGAATCCTGGGGATTGTCTTTACTGTGAATTATAAAATTTGGTTTAAGACCTAGAACTTAAAGAATACTACCACTATAAAAAATGTGTGTGTGCTGAATAGTTTGTCTTTTATGCTTCTTTCATAATCCCTATGGTTCCAGATATATGAACATTTGCTTGAAATGTGAGGACATAATTTGATTCTGTCAAAAGGCTTAGGCTCTGCCCACTGGAAATTACAGTGCAACTTCATGAGCTGCATTGGAGTGAATGAGCTAAACTTTGTACTTAAACTGTTCCATATGGATAGTTATCTACCACTATGTAAATGTCACAAGTTTTTCTCAATTTCCAGAATGTTCTGCTCTTCTGACATGCTACTTACCCATTGATGCTAAGTCTTGTTCGGTTCAGTTTGACTTGGCCAAGGTCTGTCCAGCCCAGCATACCTGAACACATCAGATAGCCTGAAAAACAAAGCAGAATTGAAGATTATTTAGGCAGAGAGTGGTTCTCTGCTAACTGCATGTAACACAACTGTAATATTACATAATACATGTTGATAAGTATGTCTTTATAACTAGGCATCCCCCTTACTAATGCCATTTGCAAGTACAGTACAGTTTATATCAACCTGGTATTGTTTTTTCTTGAATAATCCTTTCACTTTCCTTAGTACCACTATTGCTACCTTAACTACAACAGTTTTTTTTCTTCTAACTCCTATTTTACATAGAGGTAAGTCTACTTCTTCTGTTACTAGTAAAGTCACTTACTCTTAGAACAGATGCCTTCTGGTAATTCATATCAGATGGCCTCCCTTATGTTAACTATAGGGCTTGCTAAATTATTTTTTTTTTCCTTTGGAGACTACATAATAAAAGTATGTTGGCTAAAAATTGCAGAAATGCCACATATCTTCCAACTGCTTCTTTTCTCTTACTCACTCTCTCACTCCCCCAGATTTTCAGTCTTACATTATCATCTAGTCATTATAGCACATTATATGTGGTTCTATTCCTACACCATATAAATAGCTTGCTGATAATGCAGTGCACGTTAGGTGGGGTGCTGCACTCCTGATTGCATAATTCTACAGCTGAAATGTTAAACTGAGACCTCATCTGCATGCATTGATGGCGAGATCTTTTACTTCCACCTGTGCTATCAAAAGTGTAGGGAGAAGTTCCACAATGTCCTGGACAAATTTTTCCTAGTATTAAGTGAGACTACTAGCCTAGTTGGCCTAACCAGGCCAACAATAGATAAATAAATTAAAAGTAATAAATGAAATCCACATCTCCGTCTTCATTTCAAAACTAAAGAAGAAAATAGACTGCACACTGACAGCTCTGAACAGTGTTTAATTACTCTGCATAGGGCCCCATTTGAAAAGGATCCACCTCTGATACCAAAATTCACTTCTTAAGCTTTGCTCTTGAGTTGAATTTCTTGGCATCCATGTCTCAAACACATAATAAGTAAGTTGTGATCAGTGACCCAATCATAATTGTCTGTGTTTAATTATTACATTTGTTAATTATTGCCTGAATGTTAAGCATTTGCTGCTGGGCACAATGGGCTTTGTCCCAGATTAAGTCATTGATTATTAAAATGTAAATAAATGAAACCATAAGAATTCTAATAACGGCACTATGATAAATGTGAGGCAGAAATATTAAATAGAAATCATTCCTCATATGACACATTAATGACATCCTATTGGTAATACAACCCTGTTTTGTCATTTTATTGGTATACATAAAAATATACAAGCAATTTTGAGACATCAGGTCTGTTTTTACTAGTTAGCATCTGTATAATTATTAGAAATTGCTTAATATTGTACTAGTGTGATGCAGATTCTGTATAAGTAATTAAGTAGCACACTAGTTTGATAGTATATGCTTTTACTATGGTCTTACAACAGGATAGGAACAGTGTTTTGGCTTAACCATAAAACATTAAAAAAAGATTGCAAACCTAGATCTTATTTAAGTATTCAGTACTTATCAGAAACATGGTATGTTACTGTACGATAAATTTATCTTGTTTAATAGTATGGAAATATGTTTGAAAAACTTAAATCAAAGAGAAAATATGTAAATTAGAAAGCACATGGATAACTGAATAAGATGCTAGAGATGTGACTGAAAATTCTGACCTCAGCTTAGCATCCTTTATTTGGAATGTTGAGTTTCAATATATTCATTCCTACAGATGTCTCACACAAAAAGTTCAATATTGCATAGATGTATTTTGGATTAAAGACACTGATCTGTCATTTAATGATTTTATTTATGTACATATGTATTACACGTGGCATTATGTGCAGCAAAATACACACATTTTAATACATTTGTCTGAGGCTGGGTGGCTGAAAATGTAATTTACTGTTATATAATGATTTCTGTCAGTTTACATTTGTGGTTAATCACTGCCCGTGTTGTTTTAGATTATATTCTAGCTGTTGATTGCACATTTATTGGCAGGCAGCTGTTACACAGGAATGCAACATTGTAATAGTCCCAACCCCAGAGGAATGCTTCAAATTGTACTTATTTAGTAATAGTTTTCTAAATGGGTAGGGTGGTTAATTTGCATGCACCTTTCTCAACCATGACAGATTGCCTGTTTAGAAATGAGAAATGTTTTTACCCAACACTGATGCACTGAGAAAATTAAGAATGCATTTCATCAGTGTTATCAACAGCCTTGGAGTCTGGGGCTGTTATAATGTGTAATTTCAGATTCTTTGCCATTTTATGGGCTGTTCTTGAAGTAACTGTACATATATGGTAGAAGATGTATCCTACACACATTAGGACTTAGGAACTTGTATTTTAAAAAGATCTTTCAGACCATGGTAGCAATCAATCACTTCATTGGAAAGAGTGGAAGAAAATCTCCTTTAATAAAGCCTACCACTTTTTTATTGTCTAAGCTGCAAGCAATCTTTCTGCAGCAGAGCTTGCTCTGTTAATCAGTTTGTCTGTAGTCATATAGCTTACAACTTATATAGGGTAATGTATTTGTTTCATAAATGCTAAAGATTCAAAACTGAACACCTGCAGATTTCCCTAGCTCCTAATTTTAGATAATCTTTGAGACGTGCTTTTGAAAGTATTTTATTATAAGTTGTACCTGATTTTGAGGATTCATTTTTCTCTCACATTAGGTTTATTTCACTATTCTACAGTAATCATTTTGATCACACAAAACATGTGACATCCGTCCAATATTACATTTGCTTTAGACAAAATACATTCACAGTGAATGCAATGTTTAGTGTAGATTTCAAGAGCATATAGTCAATCTCACATGAAAAAAATATGTCAAAAATAAAAAAAACACAGTCTAAAATATAAATATTTCTTACATGAGCTGGATTCTTAAACTCTGAGATACACAGATTTACAGATCATGCTTAAATAAGTATTTTAAAGGTTATATACTCATATCTCAAATTATAACTCAGCTAAAGAACCCCACCTTTGCCTCTCCTACTTCAACTACTTTTTCACCACTCTCTCCCTTTAGTCCTTTATTCACCTTTTCATCTACTTTGCAGCTCCATCTTGGGGTTTCTATGTCTCTCAAGAAAAATATTCTATTTGATGTTCTCTATTGAACTTTCTCCATGAAATGTATTGTCTGTAATCACAAACATCGATGTTTTTATATATGCTATCTACAATGTTTTTTCTATATGTCTCCCACATGTTAGATTTACTTGTAAATTCTCTTTTGTATATAACACATTTTCCTATACTCACATGCCTTCTTTATCTTTTTGTTAACTTAGTGGGAGCAAGGCTTATATTCTTTTATAAAAACACTAACATATTAGTTTTCCTTTTGAAGATTATCATATATATATGTTTATTTACTCCTTACTTCTGCTTTCACTGAATATTAGCTGTTGTCATTTTTGCTTTGATATACTTTTGCTATATTTTTTCTGTTGTGGAGCGTTTCTCCCTTGGCCTCTGCTGATAATGGGTTTCTAACCCAGTTGGAGTTTCCCGGTTATCAAATGTCAAATAAATAAATAAAACTAAAATATAAGTCAGACTAGTTTTAAAGTTATGTTACACACACCATATAAATCAGTTATATTCTGTTACAATTTTAAACGGGTTCCTTATGTAATATATTTTAGGAATCACATACCATTTATAATGTGGTTAAATGCTACATTCTTAAAAGACTTAAGATTAGGCAATCAAATTCAAACTTGACATTTGGACTGAATACAAGACAGAGGGTGTCCAGGCCATAGCAATGGCATATGTGTCACCTTTGAACAGAATGATGTACTCAGTGAATGCATAACTGAAGAAAATGCATGGAGTCCCACGTAGCATATCAGACCAATGTCCATCTAAATGTTGCACTTTGTGCCCACAAATGTGCTCAAGCCTGGGAATCAAGTTGCAGGTGTCCACCAGGAATATAAAGTGTAGAACAACATAGATAGGGCAGTAAAAGACAAAATACAGATTTGTGAAAAGTATAAGCCACTTATTTGTTCTAATTATATTTAACTGGGTAGTGATCTCCATGGCTAACCAAATAACCTGCCACTGCATGCCATCATCTCTCATGTCCTTATGCCATTTTTAGTTCTTTAACAACTGCAGAGATCAAAAGGAATAGGGTGATACAAAGGAGCAAGTTAGAGCACCTAAGACAGCACCGGGTGAGTATACATACTGTCATAAAAATGTGCCTGTGTTTTCATAGTAACAGCTGTCGGCATTAAAACTAATTCAGTACTACATCTGCCAGTACTAGGCATAGATCAAGGGCTGTATGATGACTGCAGTGTTAGAAGTGCATTCCTGCGTGTCCCCTTCTATGTAGTTGGACAAGTGGATTATTATATTAAGTCTCTGTTCTCTGAGATTGTTAGTTTGACTGTGGGTTTGCTCTCACACTAATATCAATGTACCAATGCATGGTCCATATATATAAACTCCATAGGCAGTAATTTTCTGGTCAATTCTTAATATGCAATATAAGTATCTGTCCCTTGTCTATCACCTGTTAAGGACATACGTTTGGGCGATCAGCATGTTTCTTTTGTATATGTACAGATTCATTATTGTCAAAACTGAAATTGCATTACTGGTGATAAGCACAAATGTAATGTCTTAATAAATAGTTCCTGATGTTATATTATCTTATGTCAGACTGCTTTTAATTTTGACTTTTGGCTTAGTTCCCCGCCCTTCCCCATATTATATTCAGACAAACAGGCTGATGACATTTTAAGTACTACTACTAAAAGTGTACTGTGCTTAACTTTATCAGTATCTAGTTTTGAACATAATTTCCATTGCTTTTGTATGTCTCTTCCCCCTCCCACTTTGTCAATATTCTTTCTCTTACATACATTTATTTGGTTTACTATTTTTGTTGTTGTTGTTTCTCTCCATTTATTTTACTATTATATGTTGCAGCACAACAATCTACACCAATCCCACTGACAAGGCCTGTTACCACCAGCCCTCCCACACAAACACCTACAGGTAGCAGCAGTAGTGCCACCACCATCATCAAAAGCATCTAGACCATCTGAGCCACAACCTGCCATAGTTGCCTCACCATCACCTACCCTGCATACACCATCTGCATCAAAATGGTACAGTGGCACCGACTTATAGCAGTACAAGTGGAGGTGATAACGTGGTCACCCATCAGGACCTAGAAGAACTTGTGGGGAAGATAATATACAGGAGGTTAGATGCCAGCATCGGCTGCAAGGAGACCATGCTCTAGTAACTGTTTGACTTGTATCCCTGCCCAGCACTGACTCCACACCTTCTGAGGCAGAACCAAGTATTTCGGAGGGTGATGAGTAATCTCCCACTCAGCCTAAGCTGGCAGAAACTGCATCTGCAAACAGCCAATTCTATTCTGCAATCCTGGTCCTCCCCTGCATTTTGTCTGTATGTCCATCCCTGTATGTTGTATAGTTCTCCCCCTGCCATTGTCTTCCCTTTGATTGTTTGATGCATTCATCACCATTGTGTTCATCCTCTATCACTGTGTTACCACACACCCTGTCTATCATGTCTGTCTTTTCCTGCTACCAAACCTCTACCTCTTGCTCACCTCTTACTTCCAGACTTCTTTCCCAACTTTTCTTTCTCTAAAATAAAAATAAAAGTCCAAAATAAAGACTCCCACCCATACTTCTCAATTTTCCATATATTTCAGTAATGTATACATGAATGGCTCCTATGTTTGATATGTTCACCATAAAGCATGTATTATTCTGATAAATAATTGAGGACTGATTCTATTAAATAATTACAAGTATTTTGGATTTGTCCAGGATTCTTGAGTTAAGAAGTTGAGTTGTATGCCCTTATCCCACCTCTCTTTTGTTCATTCCTTATCGGCTCAATTTGTGTTCTACCATTTGCTTACTTCCCCTTTTCATCTCTGTTCTATAATCTCATTTCTAATCTTCAGTCTGGTAAAAAATAGATAAACACACCACATGCATTATCCAAAAAGGCTTATAAAACAAAATATTTCTCTATTCATACATTGTGCAAAGAGCCACGGAGAGCAGCATCCATGTCCGTATGTAACAAATGAGAAACAGCACTTCACAGCCTATCACAAAAATAGGATGAGAAAGACCTTCCATTGTTAACACGAATGAGCTAAGTGCTGTTGTGCACCACCATGCAAACCTGAAATAGTACAGCTACTGTCATCTAACTGCTTCCATGGCTCAGTGAACTCATGAAGTGCTTTGTACAGTATTGATGCAGGAGTGGAAGGCTCTAATTCTTATGAGGTTGTAAATTGTTTTACAATCTGAAAAATTATTTATTTATGCTATTTGACATTTATTTACTAGGAAAATCCAAAAGGGATAATATCCCACTTCCAGCAGAGGCTGGGGAGAAAAGCTCCACATTGACATAATATGGTTACAGTTATGGTTATTACAAAGCCTAATACAGAAAAATAACATATTAAATAAGTACCAAAACCAAAACAGCAGCACGCTATTAACTTGAAATATCCACAAACAAAGAACACGTTGTCAGCATGGAGAAATAAAAGTTCAGTTTAATTCCACAGATAGAAACAATGCTTCAAGCCAAAAGTGAGCGCTTTCGTCTCCTGCTATGGAGACTTCTTCAGACTAATGGCTATAACCATAAGAATTCACTTTAAATACTAAAATAGTAATCAATTAGAGCAATTAACAATTAAAAGCTTCAATAGCTATTTAAAACAGCAGTTCACAGTAAAAAATACGAACACATACTTCTATGCACCTTCCTTAATGTTTCAATCCCTTCCATATTACAACTTAACAAAAAAAGAACAAGCATGTTTTGATGCCCTCTTTAAAAATGAAGATATACTTATTTTTAAAGCTGACAAGGGAGGCTCGATGGTACTGCTAGATAGAATTGATTATGAAGCAAAAATGAAAGAAATGTTATCTGATACTAATTTTTATAAACCAGTTAACATATCAGAGGTAAAGAAGGGATTTTCATTAATAGATTCATGCATAGAGGAGTGATTCTATGCGGGAAGAATTGATGAAAAAATGAGAAGAAATATAATCAACAATAACCCCAAAATTAGTAGGATTTTTGGAATACCAAAAATCCATAAAAGCATTGATTCTCCCCCTTTAAGACCTATAGTTGTCAGCAGAAACAGTAAAACGGAGGGAATGTCTATATTAGTAGATAAGCACCTTCAAAAAGTAGTACCTAAGAGCATCACATACATAAAAGATAGTTATGATTGTATCAATAAATTAAGCAACATTAGAGTTTCTGATTCTCATTTACTATTAACCTTAGATATTAACTCTTTATATACTATGATACCAAACAAGGAGGGGATGGAGATGGTTAGAATGGAATTACTTAAATCTAAAGAATTTTCTTCCAACACAGTGGGACTACTAATGGAAATGATAGATTTGGTGTTGAGTCACAATTACCTAGAGTTTTATGACCAACTTTTTGTGCAAACTAATGGCGTTGCCATGGGTGCTGCTTTAGCTCCCAGTTATGCGAACATCTTTATGCAAGGATGGCAGTCAGCCAATATTTTTGAAAGTGTTTTTGCAAAAAACATAGTTAAAATGGTGAGGTTTATTGATGATGTCCTGATAATATGGGATGGTACTATTGATGAACTAGATGAATTTTTAAAATATGTTAACAATGTATGTTCTTATATAAAGTTTACACATAGTTTTAATGCTGAGAAAATCATTTTTTTAGATCTAATGATTTATAAAAATGATGGTAAACTCGTTTCAAAGATTTACAAAAAAGAATTCCAAAAATAATATGTATTTACATTATTCTAGTTTACATCCAAAAAAGACCAAGCTTAACATTGTCAAAGGCCAAATAAAAAGGATTAGCAATTTAATGAAAGATGATAAAATTTTCAATTTTAGGCTGAAAACTTCTGTAGAAGAATGGTAACCAGAGGGTACCCACAAAAGATGGTAGACAAGGCATTAGCTGAGGAAACTATTAAAAGAAAGAATACTACTATTGAAAAATCTGAGAATAAGATCACTGTAGATTATACTATAGCGCTAGCATTGCAAAATAGTACTGATTCTAATAGTATTAAAGGAATAGTTAGAAGAAATTGGGGCATTCTCAAAGGAAATAGAGAAATTATACAAAAAATAGGAGATGAACCTAGATTTGTACAAAAAAGAGCCAACAAATTCAAAGATTTTTTCCAAAGCAAGTTAAGTAAAAATATAGCAGTTGAAGAGAGAAAATGAATGGTTAAATGCTATAATTGCAATTACTGTCAATATTTATATACGGACAGTAATGAAATCACACTCAGTAAACTACTAGTACAGGTTCCAGGTAGATTTACTTGTAAATCTAAGAATGTTGTTTATTTATTAATATGTTTAGAATGTAGTTCATTTTATGTTGGAAGAACTAAAAGAGAGTTATATAGAAGAATTTATGCTATAAGTAAAGGTGACAATAAGAATGCTGTGGGGAAGCATTATGCTGAAAATAAATGTAAAATCAATTTTAAGTGTTTGGTTTTAGATTCACTGCATCCCAATGTTAAAACAATAAATATAGAAGAGGAATTAGGATGGCTTGAATACTGTTGGCAGGTTAGATTAAATGCTTGTTTTCCCCCAGGGCTTAACAACAGGGAAGAATTTAAAATGTATTTGAAAAAGAAGGGATTGAAACATTAAGGAAGGAGCATAGAAGTATGTATTCATATTTTTAACTGTGAACTGCTGTTTTAAATAGCTATTGAAGCTTTTAATTGTTAATTGCTCTAATTGATTACTATTTTAGTATTTAAAGTGAATTCTTATGGCTATAGCCATTAGTCTGAAGAAGTCTCCATAGCAGGAGATGAAAGCGCTCACTTTTGGCTTGAAGCATTGTTTCTATCTGTGGAATTAAACTGAGCCTTTATTTCTCCATGCTGACAACGTGTTCTTTGTTTGTGGATATTAAATAAGTAAAAATTCAGATTTAGTCCCTAGAGTATGAACCTATACATACATAGTACAGACATCTGAACAGTGATAACAAGTTGAAAAAGAACATTGTCAACAGATAAAGTATTCTAATTTTGCAGTCCATAGATATAACATGCAACACACTTAAGTACACTAGATAATATAGCTTAGGCAAAAATATATTAGATCTTTGACTAAGAAATACATTTTACCAATTCCTTCTCTCTGAACATAGTCAAAGTATGCTGGTGGTAGACGGATACAGGAACTAGTTCACCCTAAGCTAGTACAGGAGCAGAGCCAGGTTTTAGTTAGGCAGTCTTTAGTACTTATTTGATGTTGAGAGGTTAGAAGTAGATCTAATTTGCAGAGGGATGAAATTCTGTTTTTAGTGACAAGAGTATAAGTAGATACTTTGTCCAGAGGAGTTATGGGGTTTATATATGCTGAGACTATATTGTTCATTCTTTTCAAGTGGTCTATTAGGGTGATAGGAATGGAGAATAGGAGTAAAAACAGGTTAGTCATCGTCTTTGAGAATAATGTTGTGCCTGGAGATAAGCTGTATGTAATCTAAGTGATCAGGCAGTTTGAGCCAATCCAAAGCATTAAGGATAATACAGTGGAGCCTGCGGTATTGTTTGCCAGTGGCAAATTTTGCAACTTAGCATGATTCCAGTTTACTTTTAACTGTAGCCTGAAGGTTGGTTAGGGTGGGTGCACCATATAAGACAGATGGGAGAAAGTAGGTAGTGGCAAGGGTAGTTTTGATGGTGTTGCTAGGGATGATTTTATGTTTGTAGAGCATTCCTATTTTTGCTGAGTCTTCTTTATGTTATTTTGAACATGCAGGTAAAATTTAAGATCATCATCTCTAATAACTCCTAGATGTTTTGTATGGGAGACTACATCAATTTCAGTTTTGTTTGTGAAACAATTTTGAAATTTGCGTTATTAGGCATGTGTGTGATTGGGTGAAAAATAGAAGTAACTTTGTTGTTTAGGGCTGAGTAGTAACTAGGCATTATGGAGCCAATTGTCAACTGAAAAAGTTCTAGTGTGATATGGAGGAGTTTAGATAAGTTATTAGATGCGCATATAAGTGTATAATCATCAGCCTATTGTATAAGAGCGGCTGGACTTACGGCAGTATAGAAGTCATTGATAAAGATATTAAAGAGGAAAGAATCAAGAATAGAGGATTGGGGTACACCAGTGAAGACCTGCAGGTAGGGAGAGAGAGAGTATTGCACCAGTTTAGAGACTGGAACCTGTTAGGTAAATAGCTATGGGACCACTGTAATGAAGAAAGGGATAATCTAAGCTGAAACAATTTATACAGGATTTTCTGGTGACAAACTGTACCAAAAGCTTTTGACTGGTCAAAAATAAGAAGGAAACAAATTTGCCGAAGTCCCTGTATTTGCTTAGGTGTCAGTAAATGAAGAGTGAGCGTGCAGTACTTCTACTGTGTATTGGGTGGAAGCCATGTTGGTTGGATATTAAGAGCTGTTCTTGTAAAAGATAGTGGAGGAATTGCTTATGAATACATCTTTCAAAATTTTTTGATAGAAGTAATAATATTGTAATAGGCCACACATCAGAGACATCAGAGATGCCACCTTTATGAAGAGGGATCATATAGAATTTTTTCTATAGTGAGAGTACATAGGATTCAGATATTGATCTACTGATAAGGATAGAGACAGGGTATGCTAGGGAATTGGCAGCTATCTTTAGGTATTCAGGTGAGATGGTGTCAGCTGCAGTGGAGCAAGGTTTGAGTTTAAGAAGTTTTGTATTTGTCTTTGATGTAGAGACAGGTCCTACATGGAAGTTGCTAGCAATGTAGAGGATAAATTATGTACAGATGGGGATGCTGGGGAGCAGTTGGGGGTAGGAGTAATGGAAGTGGTAGTGTGTATGGTGTATGGAGAATGCTGGTTTTGGTCTAACCTGCTATTTGCTGAATTAGTAGGATTGGATGTTACTGGGGTGGGGGTGGGATAAACTCTCAATGAGGGTGAATCGTTTTTAGTTAGGCAGGTAACACTTTCTATGAAGTGGGTATTGAATAAGGGTGCAATTTCTAGTGGAAAGTTATTATGAGAAGGTTGATTGAACTCAAATGTAACAGGTTATGTAGTTATGTCCAGAATTTTTGGGGGACATTTTTATGTTAACGTTGTAGATGGCTATAATATTGTTTTTTTTTTTTTAATCAAGGTTAAGTTGCTTTCTTTTTTTTTTTTTACTCAGCTTGTGCAATTCTCTATAAAGTTAGAGTTTACAGAGAGTTTTAAGTTTAAGCCACACACATAAAATAAAATCTTATTTTTCAGAGCATAAGTGGATAAGTATTTTGCATTGCTACATAATGTGATAAGAGTTATTCTTTAGTCCTTCTTGGTGAAATAAAAACAGAGATATGTAGCTGAGAAAAAGAGAAGGGGAAGAGAATAGTTGAGAGGTCAGCCTTATTAAATAAGGGCACGATAGCTGTACTCTTCAGGATGAAGAAATGTAAAGGATAAGAAAGTGAGAAAATAGCTCGGGCAGGGGTGGAAAGGTAAAGCTAGCCAGGAGTATTAAATCTACTGTGTGAGTCATGCAGGAAAACAGTCAGGATTAGCAAAAGGTAAGTTAAAATGTTTTAATAGACTAGGACACAGCAGTAGCAGTGGCAGTGTTTACAGCAAAAGTTGGAAGTAGTAGCATGAAAACAGGGAAGATTGTATCAGTGGTAAATAGAAAAGGACAGCATATCAAATAGCAGTGTGTGGCTGCTGAAGGACATAGAACTAGGTCAGTCCAGATGGCAGAAAGTAGACAGGGAGTTAGGAGTGAGATATATGTAGCAGACAGTGGATAGTCAGCAGCTAAATCCCAATAATAACTCATAGGTTCATAGGTTCATAGGATGATACTAGGCTATTAGCCCAGAGGCCCTTATAAGCCAAGCCAAGAATTTTGCCCATGTTCCCTCAAAGTCAGCACCTGTTTCCTCCATCCAGCAGGTACACAGGTGGGGTCCCGGGGGTGTATTTTCTGTTTCCCATCCAGTCATCCAGGTTTCTCTTAAAGAGGGCTAGAGAGGTACTCTGCTTCACATAGAGAGGGAGTCTATTCCACAGATGGGGAGTCTTTGGGACACACATCTATCCCACCAACAAGTTCTATTAATGTCACAGACCAGGTTAAGGCCTTGCATTTGGGTTGCACAAGTTGAGTTTGACTTACTGATATGCAGCAACTCCCTCAAGGCTGGGTCTGAGATGGCCTTGTATGCCAGACACAGGTCACCTCTGAGCAGTCTGTATGAGACTGAGTAGAGGGACAGGGCTTTTAGCGTATCTATATAGGATAGGTATTTGAGACCCTGGATTTTCCTGTTCAGGAACTTCTGCGGTCTCTCCAGCTGCTGCATGTGCTTGCAAAGGTACATGCCAAAGGGGGCACTGTAGTCAGTAATGGGTTTGATAAGGGAGGAGTACAGGGATGTTATGACCTCCTTGTTCCTGAATGAATTGCCCTTATTTATGAGGTGTCCCATGTAGAAAGCCTTTTGTACAATGGATGCAACGTGGTGGTCAAAAGTCAGGTTGCTATCAACTTGGGTGCCCAAGTCCCTCAAGACTGATTGCTTGCTTAGTACATTGTTATTAATGTGATAATTAGTGGTGATGCCATTTTCCCCAAAGGGGATAATGATGTATTTCTTGGCATTTAGTCTGAGGCCATGCCTCTGGCATCAGTCATTAATTTGGGTAAGGCCCTCTTGGAGGCTGTTCACATCACTAGGGGAATTTAAGACAGTGTCCAGCTTGTAGTTATCTGCAAACTTGGTCAGCCACAGACCACTAGTATTGGCTTACACCTCAGAAAAGTATATCCCAAGCAGTAGAGGCCCCAGGACCAATTCTTGGGGTACACCGCTCATTGCGAATGTACTACTAGAGGTGGCTTCCCCTATTTTGACTGAGTAGGTTTTATCAGTGAGCCAGTTAGCTACCCATCTGGTAACACATGGGTTGATGCCTAGCTGGGTGAGTTTATCTATTATGCCCAAGTGAGGAATAGAGTCAAAGACTTTGGCTAGGTCAAGGTAGGTGGTGTGCACAGTCTTCCCCTCGTCCATGGCTTTGGTGACTTTTTCAAAGAAGTCAACCAAGTTTAACAGGCATGATTTCCCTTTGACAAAACCAAACTGTAAGGGGTCAAGTGTTTGGAGGTTGCCAATGTCCTTGTTTATAAGGTCCATGATAATGTGTTCCATGGCCTTGCAGATCAGTCTAGTTAGACTGATGAGCCTATAATTGTCTGGGTCAGAGGACACTCCACCTTTGTGTAGAGGGATGACAGTGGCTGTCCTCCATTCAGCTGGGATGAAGCCAGTGCTCAGGCTTTGGTTGAATAGGGTGCCTAATGGAGCTGAGAGCTCATGCTTGAGTTCATATAGGATACAACCGGGGATGTTATCAGGTCCCATGGAGACTGTATTTTCTGCCTTTGAGAGGGCATTAAAG
Source organism: Protopterus annectens (assembly GCF_019279795.1). Lineage (NCBI taxonomy): Eukaryota > Metazoa > Chordata > Ceratodontiformes > Protopteridae > Protopterus > Protopterus annectens. The sequence continues at coordinate 1,861,231,468 of NC_056737.1, forward strand.
ATCTGCTTCCTGGTGAGGAGGGAAGGGGGGCAGGTGCTGGGGATGTCCTGGTTTACTGATGGGGAAACGGGGAGGTGAAATTTTCACTGAACCTGTCTGCAAACAGGTTGGCTATATCTGTGGCATTTGTGTATGTGGTGTTATTGCCCACTAATTCAGAGCAGATTTGGGTGTTACCTTTGAGATTGTAGACATACTGTATGTGAAGAAGGCCTTGTGATTATCCTTAGTGGATGTGGCCAACTTGGACTCAAGGTTAGCCTTAGAGGATTTCACCAGTGACCTTATTTGCTTGTTCAGACAAAGGAGAGATTGCTTCTAACTTGGCACCTGCTCCTTCTTGGCCCTGGACAGCAATTATTTTCTTTTATTATAGAGTTTGTCTATTGATGCTGCCCACCAGACAGGTTTACTCTTCCTTGAGGAAGATGATTTCCTCCTGTCAGGTATTGCTGAGTCTATACAGATATGTAGGTGTTCATATAGTTTTTTGGTGTAGTCTTGGACATTAGTGCTAGTTCCAACTGAAGGGATGGTGGTTGTGCTTATACCTGTCCTGAGGAGATTCTAGTCAGCTTTGGAAAAGTTATTTTGTTTAACCCTGACAAGTGGGGGTCAGGGTATATGGTGACTTCAGAAGTGATTACTTTATGTTTGGATCTTGCCAAGGAGGATGACACTGTAGGGATGATGCAATGGCTACTCATGATCATTAGGACCAAGTCCAGGATATTTTCACCTCTCGTAGGGGTGTCGACCAGTGGATCCAATGCATTGGCACTGACAAAGTTGAGGAATCTCTGGGCATTCATGTTTGGGCTAGAATAGGTCTTCCACTCTATGGTTGGGTAGTTAAAGTCACCCAGGATCAGGGTAGAGGGTTGAATCTTGATGGATTCAAGTAAATCCTGATAGGTTGAGTAAGTAGGTGTCTTGAGTCATGGTTGGGAGTCTGTAGCTAGCTATGATTTGAATAGGTGTTTTGTCAACAGTTAACTGCACTTGGAGTGTCTCCTGTGCATCATACCATTTGAGCAGCCTAGAGATGTGTATGTCTTTGATAAATATTGAAATTCCACCTCCTTTGGCTTTGTAGCCCTCCGTTTGGGGTCTGAAAGTATGTGCCTTAAAACTGAGAGACAAACAAGAGAGTTGCTAGGACAGAGCACAACAGTGAAAAATTAATGGGCTCCAGTAGTAAGAGGACCTAGTGTGGAAAGTATTCCTGAGACCCTTCAATATTCATAACATAAGGTGTAAGGGAGCAGTGTACTCATTTTAAGGCAGGAGATACTATCAACAGTGAAATTTCCCTACATTAATCCAGGAAATATCTAAGTAAATAATTATAACATAGGGAAGGGCCTTACTTAAAGCATTTCTTTGTGACTTTTCACTCTAATGTCTATGGAGCTAAAATAACTAGATGTCCTGACCCTGCTTTGGGGCCTTCTCTGATATTGTCAGTGATATCAATCTGGAGGGGGGGGAGGTGAGCCTAGCATCACTGTACCTAGTAAAATGTACCTGAAAAAAAGTTAGTTTACAGGTTAAGAAAATTGTGCTAATATGTCTATTAACCATAGACACTAAGCGCTGTATGTGAACTGAAGAATTTATGCGTTACATTTCCCTGAAAGGTTGTTTAATGACACATTCAAGTCTGAGTGCTTTTTTTGGCTCCCCTTTCTAATGCAGTGGTTGTGAGAATATTACTAAAAAGGCATGGGCTCAACTCCATTCATGCTTGTGTTTCTTTTCCTTCTCTCAGTATGCAGATGTGTAACATTTATCTGAATTTCCTCAGTCTTGCGTTTATTTTCTTGCTATCAGTTGCCAAATATGTTACATTACCCTGAAATGTGTGGTTTATTGCCCCCTCATGCTGAATGTTTTGAGGCACCCCTTGCTAATGCATGGGTAGAGAGCACATCACTAAGCAAGGCATGCATTCAAATAATTTGAGGGCTATAAGTTTGCAGATGTGTTACCTTTCCCTGAATTTCTTGAGGCTTATATTTCTTTTTTTGCTATTAGTCCCCAGATGTGCAACATTGCACTCAGTCTGAGTGATTCTGTGACTCTCCTTACTAATGCAATAATAGATATCACTACGAAAGACATTCCCCCGGATTCACGAATCCTCCGTGTAAGACTAAATAAGTCTTACTCGGAGGCTGCAGTTGAATGGTATGACATCAGCATGCCATGAATATTCATGAGGGCATGCTGACTCTACCCCAAGTCTAACACGGACCATGCAGGAAAGCAGGGGGCGTGTCCGACTGCCGAGCAGTCTAAAGGTTCACACCCCTGCAAGTGTCTGAAATGCAAAATGTCAACAAACAAGAGCGAGTCCGCTCAAATGTCCATGTACCCAACACCACACTCCCTGACATTGTAAACCTCCAACACAGTTATAAAAAGTAAAACATTATTTTTTTTCTAATTCCCAATATAGCTGCCCGTATTTGTGCGTGTGTGTGCAGGTGTGCCCATTGCTTAGCTGCAGTTAGCAATCTCGACATGGAAGAGCATAATAAGGAATGTTTATGCAAATAACACCAAATAGTAATAGCGTAGTGGTAGAGTGTTCGCACAAAGAGGAGGCATTCATTGTTCGAGACCCACTACTCCCCTTCCTATTTTATGTTCAAAATTAGTATCTGAAATAATTCCTGACATATGTGATTAAACTTTTACTAAAAAGCATTGAAATGGCCTATGTATCAGTGAATAAAATATATATTGATAAAGGAACCTGACATTTAATTGCCCGCAGTTAAGCAACGCTTTACCCAGCACAATATAATTGCTCGTAGTTAAGCAGCTCTTTACCCAGTGCAATATAGTTGCCTGTAGTTAAGCAGCACTTTACCCAGTGCAATGTAGTTGCCCATAGCTAAATAGCGCTTTACCTAGCACAATCAGTTTGTGCGGAGGTGCACGCCGTGCCAACCAGCGCACCGTCGGGCAACGTGGAGCAATGTAGAGCAAAGTTGCTTAAACACAGCCACACCCCCTAACCTGTCTGGACAGTAGTAAAATAAAAAGCAATGACAAGGTTCGAACCCAGGACTCTGTGCACCATAATCAAAGTACTGAACCACCAAGCCACGACAGCTTAGGATAAACATCCATGGTTAACATATATATACTTATAAATGGTAGATTAACCATTGCTAAGCAGGTCTGCAGTTAGCCGAGATTTTTCAAAAACGGCCAATCACCAAAAAGTGCGGGAAATGCAGCATATTTAAGCTCCATAGGCGGGAATACTCGGCATAACTGATTGTAGCTCCCATCTGCAGTTAGAATGTCTGGTGCTGGAGAGGGTACTTGCTTTTGAGTGCAACGTTGTGGCCGCGAAGAGTCAAAATACATGGTTTGTCTCCTAGTCCATCATCATGAGTCTCGACTCCTGCTGGGCCAGTTCCAAGGGACGGAGTATAAGGTAGTGGCTTGGAACCGGTTGGCTCATGAACTCACCAGTGCCACAGGCATCCCTCGGACAGGTGAGCAGGTCCATCACCACCATGCAGACCTGAAGAGATGGAAGCAGGACCTACTGAACTAATGGATCCAGGAGGCCCGTCATATGCAAGATGCCCCACTACTAAGTAGGTAGCCATGGAACGCAGTATGTAAGACATGCTAATATAGTCTAAATAATGGATAGGTATGTCTCAATATCCCTTCATTTACTTCACAGCTGCAGGTGTCCATGCTGCGAATCAGCAAGCCTATGCAGATAGGCTGCTAAGGCTGCACCACCAGGCAGGTTAGTAATTATACTGCATGTATTGTTATATAATATATGTGAGAGAGCATGAAAAAAGTGTTGTAGCCCAATAATACAGCTATAAAATGCCCTGAATAAATTCTCTGCATGTACTGTTATAACATAAGTCAGAGAGCCAGGAATAGAGTGTAGTAACCCATTAATAAAAGTAAAATAAGTCTGGAATACTATCTCTGCATGTACTGTCATATAAAATAAGTGAGCGAGCCTGAAAAAGAGTGTTGTAACCTATCAATAAAGGTATAATATGTCCTGAACAGGTCTTCCGTATGCACTGTAATATCAAATAAAGGAGAGAGCCTGTAGAAAAGAGTGTTTATTGTAATTAATAAAGGTATAATACTTAGAGTGTGTCTGTGTCACTTACTTTGAAATGTTGTTGTACCCTTGCATTAAATAAATAGTACTGTTATATTAAGTGCTGTCAACCCACAGTTGTGCAGTCCCATATAAAGTGGATGAAGGAAGTGCCAGAAGCTGTGAAGCATATAACAGTCCTCAACAGTTGGTAAATAGCTGTCATGCATAGGTAAATCTGGCACATGAGTAGCTTGTCAAGGTGTTCCCCAGAAATGTGAGTGTGCTACATGAAATGTAGGGTTCTCTAGAAAATTAAGTAGAAAATTAAGTGAAAATGTCAAGTGAACACATCCAGATATGTAGATACATAAATATAAAAATAAAATACAACTATGTAGCAGTAACATCTGCATCTTGGACATATAGTAAGTCAGATATAGGTTAGGTATATAATGAACTAGCCAAACCCATTACACAATCTAATGCATGTTGCCTAGTGTAATAATACATGTAGGGGAGATACACCTGCAGTCAATAGGAATGTAGTATAGAGTAAAAGTACTAATAAGATGTTAATGGAGGTTTATTTTTACATCCTACTCCATGTGCATAAACAATGCAATTCCACACCTCAATGGGTATGTCTAATCTGAAAACATTTGTTGGGACATATGTCCTATTGTTCTATAAACATCCACATTTACTTTGATGCATGTGCCCTGTTCAAACACCACAATCTTGGTGGCCTGTTGCCACCAATCATCCCTGCATGCTGTTGGAATGTCCACTGTTGTTCAATATATGCATGTGTTATGCTTGCTGTTCAACTGTTGTAACCTTGGTGTGTTGGGTTAATGGGAATATTACTGCATGCTATTACAACTAATTTGGAATGCTGTTGTCTATGTTGTAATTAAACACACCTAATCACAGAACGTATGGAAAGGCCAGTCCCAGCGGACTCACCTGTCCCTCCACAGCTTGCAATTGCACCTGGCACCAGCAGGTCTGGTGCCCAGCCTGGGCTACCCTCCTCCATTGGTCCTGTGCCACCTTCGGGTGGAAGCGCTGCAGGGGTGGGGCTCATCCCCCCTGCAAGCATGGGCAGAGAAGGGCCACCTGTCACCCTCCGAAGGGTCCGGGTTGTGGTGCGTAGGGAGATCCAGCGTTTAGTCGCTGATCCCCTACGCCAGCTCAAGGCGAGAGTGGCGTGACTCACAGGTGAGCCTGCCCCTCCTATGCAGCCCCCAGCACAGCGACCCTTGGGTCTGTGAAGGTTCAGTGGTGACTGCCCATGTGTGGGGATCTCAGTCCCACTGTTTCCATCTGTGAGCTCATGGGCTTGCGATTTCCAAATATCCGTCCCCGTCAATTGTGTTCACCCACCCCATGTGTCATACTCTGCCCCTGTATGTGACTTGTTTGTCTTGTCTGTTTACCTCCCTAACCTACCTCCCCAAATATACCTACTTCCTCTACCTCACATTCCACTCTCACCTGAAAAAAAAAAAAGGGCAATCTATACCCACAAAAAATTATGCCCGTATGGGGCATAATACCTGCCCATTTCACACACATGTCTGCTGGACATGTAAACTGATAATTATAACTGGCAGTACAACATACTTTGTTGTCCTCACCCCTCTCTCAGGGGTGGAAGGTTTCAAATTTCACTCCAAATTTGCAACATATGCACAGCTGTTTCTGGTGAAGAAATGGGCAGCTATGGACCCTCCTTACACCCATCCTGCACATCCCGAGCTGGTTTCCCTACTGTCTTTCCCTCTTTGTGCTCCCTTTTTCACCACTTTCCTATCGCCCCATTTTCTTTTCTTTAAAAGAAATTAGCACAGGGGTTAGCGGGAGTAAGCACTTTTAAGCAGTAGTTAGCAGGTTTGAGCGAGTGTGCGCACGTGTGCGGTAAGCTTAGCATCGCTAAGTGTTGCGCAAACCCGCGCAAACCCGCTTACAACTGCTTAAAAGTGCCTTAATCACTCTGTATGTCAGGGACCTTGTTCTGTTCAGCAGCAAAATAAAACACCTCTGTCAGTCTCGAACCCCAGACCTTGAACACACTTGACTGCATGAAGTAACACTAAGCCACAGCAGCTATGCAATACATTTGTGCTGAAATAAATATATCATGCAAAACAATGAGTGAATATAAAGGAAAAATAGGAAGGCCATAACACAAAGCTTGTTCTGTGGATCTTTACCAGCAATTGTTGTGGAATTGCATTACATGACTGTGATAAGAGAAGCAGCCATACTAGCAGCAAATAATGTTATTGAGGCACTTTACAACCCCCACACAGTATCATAGCAGGGCAAACACTGGCATATCTGATTAGGGCAGAGGCCATACTTCCTGATTGTGAAACATATTTTAGCTGTGTCCCTCTGAATCCCTCTGAAAAGTACTGACGTCAGTCAGAGAGGTGTTGTATTACACAATGACTAATCACAATAATAACAGTAGACACCGCTTGTACTTCATAAAAGGAGTACAAATCCACATGCACTGCTTCACTCAAGTCTACACTTACTGTCTCTATTAGTTGGAAGGTGTACCTCACATTTAATTACCTATCCCTGACTCCAAACAAATATGTATTTGAGTTTTTCATAGGCCTGGCAGAGGCACAAACACACAGGCATATCAGCTCATCTGCTGTTACACACGCTGCAAACAGCTTTGTTCAGACTACCACAAGCATACCCTTATGTAGGAGTACAACACAGAAATACCAAAGGATCTAGCCATGTACTGGTACCAGCTGACTGTAACAAAGCCATTGTACCAGTGCTGAAAACACCTGTGGGTTGCACAGACAAAGAATAACAGGCTAACATCCGTCCACCATCTGGATAGGTTCACAGTTGGGACCTATGCAGACAGACCACCTGCCTTGATAAACCAACAGGTACACACCAATCCATTAAGACCAGTAAGATAACACTCACACAATAAGACGTAATGCTCTCTGTATGTCTGCACCCCCCCCCCATATTTTAAATATACGTGTGTTTAGTGTCAACCAAGGATGCAGTTAGGCATACTCAGTAGTGCAATTGTCCAGTTTACCTGAGACTCATGTGCTAATGTCAACAATAAAAAGTACACAAACCCTGCAGAAGTGAGTAAATCAATATGCACAGTATAAAAGTGCACAAACAGTTCATGTGTCAAATGAATACTTCTCAATAACTACTTTTGTATGGCAGTCAATTACATAAGTAGAACTGAAACTACATACTCAGATATATCTTGTGTAAGCATTTGTAGGGGTGAGTTAAACACTACACTGATAGCTCTGTACTGGAAGTGGCAACAGTCAGGTCTGAGTACAACATGTACATCACTGTCTACACCTCTAGCTTCAGATATAAGTATACCAACCTCCTGACTGAAACAACAGTGTGCACAGCAAACAAGCATGGGCCCCACTCTGGAAATCTGAAAGGGCTACACCTACAAAACCTAGCATTTTATAGCATTGGGTTACTATGACAGTGAGTACTGCAATTACCACACAGCAGGCTGTATGCATTTACCAAATGCTGTGCACCAAGTGGTGCAGAGGTCATCACATGCCCATGTGCTGATACCTATAAAAGCAGACTGTACTTGCTATCCCCACATGCAATCATTACATTGCAACTGATACAGCTACACAGAACTTGTGTCTGAGTTATCCAGGAGTTATTACTGAATAACGCTAAAGTTTACTTGAGTAACAATACTCTAGTGAATTATCCAGCAAAAAGTTTAATTAAGTTAAAAAAAAACTTAATTAAAACAGAAAGCGAATTAAGTAGAAGCTAACAATACTTGGGCAACACCAAATAAAAATTGTCCAAAAAACAAACAGATGGACCTGGAAGTGACAAACAGGTATGTGACAGAAATTTGATCACTGGCAAGTAGTAGATGTTTATGAAGAGTACTGTAAATACTTTGAAATGTGCATATGTGGCAGTAGTAGGTATGTATGCACTGATGCCATGCATGACTACTGCCATGGACAAATTAGTGTGTAGCTGTGTGCAGTGGGACATAACTGTGACATATGTAGCTCAGCATTTAATGTCAAACATCCAATCATGTCATCTATGTTCTGTACAGTACTGTGTATAATGGCTGTCTGGGGGAGTAGTGTAAACAGCTACATAAACATGGATGTGACAGAGTAACACATGCATGATAGTCATCTAATGTGTAGCTTAGCATTGGCAACTGCTGTACCAGGCTAGTATAGTAATGTAGCATTAGCAGCTATAAATACTCCCTGTAATACTACTGCCATGCACACATGTGACAACTGTTCATGTTGTAGCAAGGCCCAACAGGTCATCCATGAGGTCTACAGATGTACAACAGTGTGTACCTTGTGAGTGTATGGCACACACATATGTAGAGATAGTTATGTGTCAGATATATTACCATCTTAACATGTGCATAGAGCAAGGTACATACTGCAACTGTCTGTGAAGGGTGGACATATATATCTTGGTGAAGGTTGTTATGTGCATATTTTCATGTAGGTTGTAGTGTGTGGCAAACAAGACAGCATACAGTGCTGGTATATGACATGTGTTGTTTAAATGCTGTGGGTATGATTTGCTAAGTTTATAGTCTTCCAGACAGGGAGTCCTGTTAAAGATACATGGCTTGAGAATACCCTCAATGCATTCTGCACAAGACTGTGCAAAACTGTTACATAACTGTATCTCTCTCAACCCTTGCATAATTGATATTCCCACCATGAAAGGTGGACTGTATATGTGCCTACATGTAAATCTCTATGTACACCAATGGATGTTTATATGTACGCTCAAGCTCAATGTTGTAAATGTATTGCCATCCCTTTTGTTAAAAACCCTGTACCCATTAACTACCACATAGGTGGTAGTCTACTCCACACCAAAACTGTGATAAGAGACCACGGGACACAGGTGGGCAGTAGTGTCCCTTTTGACAATCACAGTGCCACACTGGTTATGCAAACCATGTACGGTCCACATGTCATCACAAAAGGTGTGTCATACATGGAATGAGAGGTCAGTGTTCCACTCTACTCATCAGTCATAACACCCATCATAGAGAGTACAATGGGCATTTTGGAATATACCTCAGAAGACATCTACAGCAACTGTAGACGCCAGGCACAAACACCACAAAGAGTATTACCAGACTCAAACAGATGCCCTAAGCAGACTGTCTTAGAAAACCACAGCTACACTGTGTCGCATACCGCACACCCAGAGCCAACATACAAAGCTATGCCAAACCCACAGCTGTTGGACATGCTCCATATCAACAGATACAATTCCCTACAAGTTACACACTGTACTGATCTAAACCTTGTAATGTCAGAAAGCATAACATGCTGGAGTAGTACATGCTTATCCCAGACACATACCACACCCTGGAACTAACTACCTATCAATAGCAAAGAATGGTCCTCATTAGCAGTCGTCATGAATAATCATGATGAATGGATGTGACATAGGAAATACAACCTACGAATCACCTCTGTGGCTCTGCATGACATGGGCACATGAACTTAAATTACATGGGTGTTGAAGGGCAGTGTACCATATGTCTAGGCTTCTATAGGCCCTACGTCTAATAGCCTATGAGCTACCTATGACCTGATACACACATGCATGTACATGTTGCAGTAATTGCTATGTGAGGTTGACTGAGTGTGATGGTGAATGTGTAGGTGAATGTGTCAACGTTGTGTATATGAGTGATAGCCTAGTGGGTAAATGTTTATATCATGGTATGTAGTGTTCTAGCTGTGATCCATGCAAAAGATACGTATGCTATTGCTAGGCAGCAAAAGCAGTATGGTATACGGTGTGACATGGTCCCATGGTGTTGACTGGAGTGTGGCATTGTAGGCTAAAGCGGTACATGTATGTGCATTGATTGTTGACACTAGTGAATACAAATCCTGTATGTACTGTAGTACTACCTGAAGCTGTAGGCATAAACAGCACAGTATGGTGTATATCCACATTGCTTTGAAACACTGTTTTGTTTGTTACCTGTAGTCCACACACATTACATACCTTAGGCAGAAGGTTTTGTAAGTGCTGACACACAGTACTGTATGGTACACAGGTAAAGCTCATCTGGGTTGCCATACCTTTGTGTCTTGTAGATATGTCTGATGTGTGTGTGGGTATGCCTGTAACATGGCCTGGGTCGTATGTGTGTTACAGGATATAAGTGTATATCTAGCAACATGTATAGTGTAGTACAGCAGTATGCCACCTATATTGATGAATGTGCACATATGTTACTTAGGGGTTTGCTATCAACAAGTAGTGTAGTGTACTGGTAGTACTGTAACTGTACTTTACAATCATTTCAATGGACGACAATTTTCTGTATGCATTAGCTTCATATAAACCTCCTGTGGCTAGGTGGTGCATTGTGTCACATACAGTGTGTTATGTGCTGTTGTATAGTGTTACATACTGGTTTCACTTTGTTGCTGTACAGAACATGGTTTAATATTTAGAACGTGCCAGGCACTGTAAGGCAGTTGTGGGCAGAGCACTGATGTGTGGGATTAAAAGTGTGTATCTACTGACAGCCAATAGGTTGCTAAATATGTCATTTCATTGATATCTGTACTTTAGAATGTTAAGTGTGCCACAAGACTTGCTCACAATAATTGTCTTATTTCCTTACAAGGACATGTCTCATCATCACAACCCTGCCTATTCCCCTGAAGAGGAGGAAGTAATCATCTCCACACTAGTACAACATCACACCCTGCTGTTCTCCAGAACCAGCCAGGACCAGCATGAGCGTACTGCACTGTGGCAGGATGTTGTCCATCGGGTTAATGACGTAGGCATGCATAACCGGACTTATGAGCAGGTAGTCCATCACTGCAGTGATTTAATCAGACATGTTTGGCAGCATGGCTCTGATGTCCGCAGACAACAGCTTGCCACAGGTGGTGGGGCAGCATCACACCTGCCCCTCACCAGAGTGGAAGAGCTGCTCCTCAGCGTGGTGGCTCCTGGCCAACCACTACAACAAACGTGTCATCATAGAGGCCGGAGTCACCCAGCAAGTTGACTGCGAGCATGCAGGTAACACGCCATATCTGTAGACTACTGTTAGCTTGATTGTTAGAACGTGCATATGTCAGCTGTGTACTGTGTATTTGGAAGATGTGGAGCCTGGTGTTGTGCAATACTGATAGTTTTGAACATAATCTGTATGCCTTTGACTGTCAACCGATGTACTACTGTAAAATTGCAAAGTCACAGCAGCAATGCCACAGTTGTTGACACTGACAACTGTCTCATATCCTTGTAGGTCCCTCTGGTGTGACAGCAAGACAGCAGACCCATGCTGGTGAGTGTTCTACATTTCATATGGCAAATAACATGTGCATGTCATAGGTGGGTTTTAGGCCATTTACACATGTACAACACCTACACCTACACATAATGCATGCTCTGCAAGTTTCCTGTGGGACTATGCACATCCCAGTAGCATGAGGGGCTGCCTCAAACACATGCTATACACAGAGCATCCCAAACCATTGTGGTACACTGTAGTGGACATTGTATAGGCAGAGTCAATACACATGCACACAACATACACCACCTTATCAAACGCAGTACATGTCAATATCATACACATGGCATATGTAGACACCTGCTGTAAGGTCAGGCTCCAGTATCCCAAATGTCATAAAGCACACATACTATACCTGAGGGGTAGAGGCCTATCATGGGGCATTGCAAAACTCTTCAACAAACAAGACATTCATGTTAGGCAATGCTCCCTATTGAACACCTTACATACCGATGTAGCAACTACCTGTGAAATGGTTAATGTAGCCACAGTGCAGCAGTTCAGGTACAGCAAGATAGTTGCCAGTGTGGCACACATTAGTGGCCTTGAGTGATCACATGATGCTGCCTGATGATGGCTCATGGTACTACACTACATCCAGTTACAGTAACTACAGTACAACACATAGCATTCATTGCTATACACCTGACAGTTGTGTACATCCATCCATGGTATGTATACCTGTGAGTGATTGTGCACAGGACGTTGAAAAGCATGTAATACTTGCACAGCAATGTTGTGTCCATGTACACATTGTGTTCCAGGGTGAGGCCAATCATTGAAGAACACACATGCATCAAACAGATGTACACTGTTATTAACAAGGACTCTCTACACTCGCACTGCATGCTGTTGAGCAACACACATCTTGCATGCTGACATGTGTGATAGGACTCTTTGGCTTGTGATACTGTACTCCACCATCAACCACTAATGGGTATGTTCTGTATTGCTGTTGGTGTGTGTGTGTGTGTGTGTGTGTGTGTGTGTGTGTGTGTGTGTGTGTGTGTGTGGTGTGTGTATGTGTGTCTACTTTAGTGGGTAGTGTATTTGTGTTCATGTGTGCATGTGTGCATGTGTGCTAACATCAGGTACAGATTGTAAAGTGTGTTTCCTGTCTCCCTCTCACAGGTGCTGAGGTTGTGTTGGTTGAGTGCAGCAGGGAACCTGAAGACACTGCCACAAATAGTGGTGATGATGAAACATGTGTTGTGGCACAGGCAGGTTTGACAAGGTCTGTCGTTGTTCCGCCAATCGACAGTACACAACTTTCCACACCATCTATGCGCACATTTATACTGCCAATACATCCCTCATCACCAATGGCCTTAGCTGAGGGACAGCATACAGTAGGCATTGACCAGGATAGTGTTGTATCTATGGCATATGCAACCCCTCACAGCAGCCATACCCAGAATCCTGGGATGGTACCACATAGGCGGATGTCCAGGGGTTCTCGTGGGAGCACCGCTGGTCATAATGCCCCTGGCAGACGTGCCCCCACAGGTCTTACAACCTCATGTATGTTCTGGGCTGTTATGCAGGTATAGGCACATATGGAACGGTACACCAGACAGGAACTGAGGGCGCAGAGGGCCCATAACACCGCTATCAATGACAATATCCATGACCTTGCAGTTGCAGTGCATCACTACACCAAAGTCATTGATAGACGTTGGGGGGAGACATTAGATGTCCTCCGCAATTTAATGTCCATGTGCCAGAACAGTGCCTGATGGCCGAGACGTTGACATGGATGTATGCTAGCAACATCATCGGCTGGCAGTTGTCGCGGATGACACCTGAGTCACAGCCACTCCCGTAGTGGCAGTACCAGCCCCAGCAATGTTGGAGCAGGGCTGTCAATAGACCATCATAGAAGACCACGTGCACGTGGCTCTGGCCAGTCCCAGCAGGGACATGGGTCCAGTCGACATGCCTCTGCCTCTGATGATAGTACCCAGTCTGGCTTAGTACCCAATACTGTCTGTTGCACCCCTGCCAGGCATAGGTACTCTGTCCATGGCCAGAGATGGTGATCTGTACAGTTTGGCAGGTACAGTCTGTGGCTGTCCCACAACCTCCCATATACGGCAGCCAAATGGTGGAACTGTGTGCATGCAGACACACACACATAATCCAAACACCTAGGGCTATCACATACACACACACATCACATCAACATTGACCCATGCTGTACTGTTGTCCCTCACACACACACACACACACACACACACACACACACACACACACACACACACACACACACACACACACACATATATGTCGATTGGATGGGTCAGTGTCGGGCTCTGGCAAACCAACAACACACCCTGTGCATATGATGAAACTGTGCCACCTCCTGTCATCTGTAACATTGATGCAGGAACAGGCTAACATGGTGTTGATGCACAGGGTGACTTTATAGCAGTGTAGCAATGTTAGCATGTTGTCAACAGTACAGTGTAATGATATCCCTGTAGGTATATCTGAGCAGGCATGATGCATTAAAGCTATGATAATCAATGTAGTAATGTTTACAACAGTATTAATTCCAAAAATGTATTGTCCGCCCATGTGCCACTTGGCTGATGTGTGTATTTTTGGCAGCGTGTGTTGGTGAGTGGACATTACGTGTGTGATGTGTGCAGTACAGATTTGCAGGTGTACATTTGTGAAAATGGTGGAGGTGCACTGTCTGCATGTACATGCATAGCGGACACATGGGAAGGGCGACATGCCCTGTATTACACAGTGTCAAAACTTCATTGTTTCTATTGGTGACCAGTATGCATTTTAATACACATACGTTTTAACTTGGGTACACATGTGTGTATGACATGGTTTGACACTATGCTGTGGGTGATACTGTTACTATCTGTCATTGGTTTGCATTCTGGTAGTGTACATAACCTCAACAGCCTGACCATGACCAATCGTTAGATGATGTCTTGACAACTGACACACAGATGTAGGGAACTTAGTAGCATTTGGATCCGTCCGGTACTGTACTATACCAGTAGCCAGTGGTATTGACCACCACCCATTCCTGGGACCACTCCTGTCTGGCATATAGCCCTCTTAGGTACAAGCAAACACACTAGGGATATGTCTGTCCACATCTGGAAATGCATACAGTGGCCTACAATGCATTCTCCGGATGAGACACTTATCCTCCACAAGGGTATCATACAGACATATACCCGTTGTCCAACCCATGCTGTAAAGCTGTAATCCAAATATAGCATAGTCATCCACATTTGTTAAACATAGTATCCCAACAGTACCACATAGTTAGTAGACCCAAACATGTAGAACGGGTACCGATGTGTACATACAACCAAGTGTTATGTCATCTGTCCTTTGGTATTCACATTTCCATAGGTGTTCTGCAGTCCCTCGGTGTATCACATAACCAATAAGGGGTCTGTATGCATATCCACAAAGTTGTTGTACACCTATAATGAATGTCCATTATTGACAGACTTTGTTGTGTTTGAACATGTCTGAAATATACCCAAGGCATGAACCCTCACTCACGCTATTCTATAGAAACTGTCATGGCTGTGTGTGACACAGATGACCTAGGCCACAGAGCACTACAGTGGCTGGCCTTGTCACAAACATACATATGTGACCGAAGGTCTGAGAAGCAGCAGCACAATCTGTCATAGGTGACAGATGTATTCATGTAGAAAGCAGGCTTCACACATATGAACTAATTGAGGTCACATGTACATATATGTGTTTGCCACACAGATACCTGAAGTGTGCAATGCACATACTGTTGTTATACTGATATGTCATACAGTAGTAAAAGCTAAACACACAATATATTGACCAACAGTATCAAACAGACACACACAGCAATTGCAGGATTCAAACACCTACCTAACTATTTTATGATACCATAGAGATACACATTAACATGACGTGCTATATACTTTAGTGGAAGTTTTCATTTCCAATGCTATATTTGTAGAATGCTGACATCATCAGACTTGCCAAACAGGAAAATAACACTTTTAAGGTGTTTGCCTAGTCTACAAAAAGGGCAATACTCTCTGAGGGAATCACACAGAAACATACCTCTCACGCACACACTCAGCAACTGCAGGATTCAAACCCCTACCTAACTAGGTTATGATATTGGAGAGATACGCATGAACATGACACTCTATATGCTTTACTGGGGGGGGGGGTTCATTTCCAATGCTATATTTGTAGGTGCTGACATCATGAGACTTGCCAAACAGGAATGTAACACTTTTAAGGTGTTTGCCTAGTCTCCAAAAGGGCAATACTTTCAAAGGAACTCACACAGACACATACCCCCACACACAATCAACAATTGCAGGATTCAAACCCCTCCCTAACTAGGTTATGATAACGGAGATATACGTATTAACACAATGCGCTATATGCTTTACTGGGAGGTTTTCATTTCCAATGTTATATTTGTAGGATGCTGACATCATGAAACTTGCCAAACAGGAATGTAACACTTTTAAGGTGTTTGCCTAGTCTCCAAAAAGGGCAATACTCTCAAAGGAAATCATACAGACACAGCAATTGCATGATTCAAATCCCTACCTAACTATGTTATGATACTGGAGAGATATGCATTAACACGACGCACTATGTGTTTTACTGGGGTTTTTCATTTACACTGCTGTATTTGTGGGATGCTGACATCATAAGACTAGACATGGTAATGTGTGTGCACTTAGATTTATGCAATCCCAGGACTGAGACATGGGGGACAGCAGGTGTTGCCAGCTTGAACAGGACTCCACAAATCTTACCTTGTGTGATCTATCTGTGGCCCAGTTGCCAATCCATCCGATGACAATACATATTTATGCAGAGGTTATTGATTTCATGGATACGACATGTGTCTGGGATGTTGGAAAAGCCCTATTCAAAGTGTATGTGGGACGTGTGTAGCTCATTTCATTCATGTATGGCCTGGATGGCTGCCTTGCAAACAGTCTAGCAGGTTTGGGAAACATGATCTGCCCATGACCAGTCCAAAGTTAGTAGGGTTGTGTGTTTATAGGCTTCCAATAGCTCTGTCTCTGACTTCAATCCTGATGGACTCCATGGCCTTGCAGATCAGACTTCATCGGCTTATAAGACTTTAGTTCCCATGATCTGTTGTGCACCAACACTTGTGTAGTGTGCCATATGTTGCTGTAACCCATTCAACAGTTTCATATCCTGTAGACAGGGTGAGACTCAACAGACTGTTCAGGTGCAGGCTCTGTTTGTTCTGCAGTTCACTTATGAAACATATAGGGGCACAATGTAATCCAATTGATGCCATGTTTCCAGCTTTGGAAGGAGCTGTTTACCCATTCTACATGTGATATCTCACGGTATGATGATAGGGACTTTTGTTAGTGGGAGGTGGGTATGTATGTATGGGCTTGTCTGACAGGATGTTGGCATTGTCAGTCATTTACAGTTGGCCCTGACTCAGGACATATATGAGTGTACATTGCTATTTATGACATAGCTGAGGGTAGTATAATGGTTCTGTATGGACTCCTTCACAGATAATCTTTCTATGACCTGGATTGGATAGTGTTTGCAGTGCACATTGTTTATTGATGATACTGATTTAAGTTTTTTTTTCTTTGCTTTTCAACTTTCTATGACCAGCCTAAGTATCTGTAGTACATATTTGATTATGACAGGGCTCCATTATATTATGTATGTGTCTGTTGTCATATCACTGTGTGCACAAGTCAGGATTGGCGAATTGTGAGAGGTTCCTGGGTTAACACATGCAACTGACTGATATGTGTGTCCCACTGCTGTACTCACACATGGCCTAAGTGTGTGAGCATGCCCAGTTTGGCCTTTCAGTATGTTGTTGCCTGACATTTGCCTCATTTATTCAAGTGTGTGAGCATGCCCATTGTGACCTTTTAGTATGTTTCTATGTAGTCCACTACATTTGTTGATGTGTATGAACACGCCCAGTATTAACATTTATACTATACATGTGTTGTAAATCAAGTTGTATTTTTAATGCAGGGCTCACCTTTGTGTCATAACTCTACAGGGATTAGGCTGTGCCTGTGGGGGTTTCCAGGAGGCACTTTGCATAGACTTATCAACATTTATTCCTACAGGCTGACCAGTGAAATACTGTCATGGTTTAGTGGTTCAGTACTGTGACTGTAGTGCACAGTATCCTGGGTTCAAGGACTGTCACTACTTCATATTTTCATACTTGGCAGACCAAACTGCTTAAGGAACAGTAAAGCAAATATGACCATGTTTACTTGCTTTTGCTCAACTATGCCCAACTTTGACCAAACTTGCACAACATTGCTCAGTGTTAACCAACATTGCTGAACACTGCCCAATATTGCTCAACATTGCCCAAAGTTGTGCTACTTAGTGTGTGCAATCTTGTTTACATATACTAAATGGTGGTAAAAGCTATTTAGCACTGCTTTATATTGCTTAACACATGGCAGTCATGACTCAGGTGGTGCTGCAGGGCTGCCTATGTCGGATGCACATATTACACTCCCTATACATGTTTGATAACAGGTAGTGTCAAGTTAGGCATTCCTTTTACTATATGTGCAAGTCAGAGAGAGGTATCATTTCCAGGGTTCCTACTGAGCCAGTGTATATACTATGTGTTGCCTCTTTGCCAAGGCCAAATCATACTGGGCACGCCTCCTTCTGCCTACTGGGGCAGGCACAGGTTGTTCCTCCTCTAAGTCACGCTCTGCCTGTGATGGCCTTGGCAATTGTGGGGAGCTGTTTGGCCTGGACCTATGCTGCTCCTGCTGCAGCTGTAGGATCATATTATGTAGCATAGCACATACCATGACTATTTGCGTACATGTAGTTGGTGAGTACTGCAAGGCTCCACCAGATGTGTCCAGGCACCGGAACCATGACTTGAGCAGCCCAAACACACCCTCGATTACATTTCGTGTTTGTGCGTGTGCCTCATTATGGCGTTCCTGTTCAGGTGTGTGTGCATTTCTGATGGGTGTCATCAGCCACGGCTAGAGTGCATATCCAGCATCCCCCACTAGGTGACCATGAGGGATGTCCCCATTGGCAAATGTGTGTTACAGCTGTGACAGATGCCAGATATGGGAATCATGGTAGCTTCCAGAGCAGCCAGCACACACAGTCATTATTATGCCCTGGGCATCACACATGACCTGGCAGTTGATGGAGGGGAAACCCTTGTGGTTATAGTAGACCCTACCCCGCTCACCAGCTGGTGCTTTGATGCGTATGTGTGTGCAGTCTATTGCACCCACTACCTCAGGGTATTCCGCTATTTGCTGGAAAAGACGCATATTGCTGGCCAATACCTCACAGGAATTGGGGAAATATACATGATCACCGACATGTGCTGACATGGCATTCAGGAACTGGTGCAGTACCCTGGATGCAGATGCCTGTGAAATCCCCATCATATCACCAGTTGGTCTCTGGAAGGTACCTGTTGCTAGTATTCTTAGGCCAACACATACCTTGGTTTCCACTGGGATGGGTTCCCCTCTGTTGGTTCTGTGTTTGAGGGGTGGCCTGCACAGCTCAACAATTTGCTGCATGAGGTCTCTGTCCACTCTATAGTGCTCCACTATCTCCAGCTCATGTAGCCCCTGGTAGGTTACTCTGGGTCTGTACACTTTTCTCTGTCTCATCACTGTGGGTTGCTCAGCAGCATTCACATTGTCACCACCCTCAGAATGTTGCATATGTTGCCTTATAACAGCAATGGCAGCCCCTAACATTTCTTTGTCTCAGTAAATCTTTTTCAGTTTTCACTTCTATTAGTTTACTGCAGTGTTGCAGTGTCTCTGAGAAAACATAGTGGAAAGTTATTTGCAGAGTTTTAAGTGCTGGGCTGGGCTAGTGTACTGCCTGTGCATTTGGCTGATTCTGATTGTTTTCACCTGCTAGCTCTGCTACTTCTCCTTGGTTAACTTCCTACTATTTGTTGTGCTTCCTTTTCCCGTTCTGTTTCCACGGGTGGCAGCACCACGCAAACAAGCGCAAACACGCGCACACCAGCTCACACATGCGCACACATGCTTACACGGCCTAACACTTGCTGACTCCAGCTTAAACGCGCGCACACATGCGCAAACATGCTTACACAGGTTTCAACATCCTTACACTTGCTTACTCCGGCTTAAACGCATGCACACAGGCGCACACGCATGCACACAGTCTTACTCAGTTTTACAGGCATGCACACGCGTGCATACATGGTGCAGGCACTTCTACAAGACACTTTAGTGTTGTCCACGGCATACACCTTCTATTTCTTGCCTTTAGCTGTGGTGTCTGTTGACACGTCTCTTCTATTGATTGGTAACTGACAGCAAACACATGCTACTCTGCTCCAATGAGCTTACATTCTTTCATACATACCCCCCTCATGATGTCACCTATCTTCTACTCTGATACTCCCCTTATCCTACTCTTACACTCCATGGACTTTGCTCATTTGCCATGTGAAATTGGGATTCACTGTCCTTACCCTCATTTGCATATGATTGCCTACTAATGCTTGGTTATATCTCTTAGACTGAGCTTCCCCCCTTAGCAACCTCTACTCAGTAGCCATGTTGTCTTCAGCCTGCCATTCACTTGCATGGCAGATGTATATTTATCATGAAATGCCTATTTTTGGCTTTTAATTTTTTTTGGGGGGGGTTGCAGTGTAGCACGTTTGAGCGATGCTGCGCTACGCTTAAACTTTGGAGATCGAGGTGAAAAAAAATTATTAACTTTTATTTTTTGCAACGGGTAGAATTGCCAATGGCCGTATATTTGGCCATTGGCATGCTTCCTCAACTGGATGCATCCTTTATTTGGGGCTGTCATGGCTCTGTTTTGCTATTTGCAGAATGGTACTCAGTTGACAACTGAGTACATTTCTGCACATGACACTACTCTTACTCGGACAGGTTAGGGTTTCCTGGATCACAAATTTACCTCATTTGCATAACCTTCTGCAGCAAATGAGGTAATTTGCATATCCTAGCCCTGTCCGTGTAAGAGGAGTTTTAGGAGCTCTGTTGCACACCCCTGCCGGCTGTTCCTGGATCACTTAGCAGACATGTTGGCTGCATGAAGTCTTACTCTACTCTTAAACTCCATGCAAGCCTTCATGAATCCTGCCCATTGGGTTTATATCCCTTGATTCTTGTCTTTCTTTTTTTGCTATCATTGTTAGTCCAAGTGGGTTAGTGTTCACCTTGTTTAGGAACTGAGGATACAATGCAACTATACTGAGATGATGAGCCAGTTTCCCAAGGTTTATTATTTTCCTTTTAATGACATTCATACAATAGTAAATGTACACTGACCAAATTATGATGTTGTCAGGACTGGTATAGGTCAGCATATCATGATACTTTACTGCCTCCCACCTATCCTAAGTGCCACGTAATTCTACATTAAAGTATTGTCATGCACCATTCTCTATTGTGTATTGCAGTCCTGCTTTGGTGGGCAGGTCCATTTGCAAATCTCTGTTGTTTCTGTTGTTATAGCAAAACCTGTGCATTCTCTCCTTAGCCATCACTGACACTTTCCAGTTTTTGGAACATTTCTCTGCATATATATTGCTGCAAATTACATAAATACAATTGTCAATGCAGTTTCCCCATCTGTAAGCGCAGACCTGAGATGACTACCGGAAGTGCTTGTGTGCATGTTCAGTGTTTACTTCAGCCTCTCATACTTTAATCTGTTGAGGTGGTCTAACATGATCTGATCATAGGTCTATTCTGTGGCCATGTTAAGGAGCTGCTCATTGCACAAAATGGGCTGGCCATGGGCATGTGGAATAAGAATCAGGGCTTGTTGCTCATGCGATGTAAAAGACTGAAGTAACACAGCCATTAGAATTAAAGATGATGTACCATTCATTGTACTAATCCAACATACCCCTTTGGAAATATTAGATATTCTACTGACAAATGTCAATGAGCTTTGATAGGAATCCTTACCTTAAGTTTGTTCAGCTCTGGATATATTTTGTTAGGAGGAATGCATATACTGTAGCTCCCAATGTGTTTTCTTTTGCAGTGCCTGTTGCTGGGAAACCTGATGTACAGAATAATTAATGGGAACATGTTGTTGTTGCAGAATGGTACATTTGAAATGACTTGCAGCTTTCTAAGTAAAATGATTCTGACAGTTTAACTCTGAAGGTTAAGGCTTTGAACTGATTGCAGTCTTCATCCAGCTGTCAGATAAATTTCCTCAGACCATACTTGCAAATTGTAGGAATCAAATTAAGTTCTATAATCAGGCAGTGCATACAAGTTATGCCTGTAAAGAGGCACATGCAATTCAAAGGCTTACATATGTGACAAATAAACAAATGCAAAATATTAAACATAAGGTAATATGTACATACCAACAAACGTACATAATTGCATCAGCAGGTATTCCTCAGAAAATGTGTTTCTTCTTACTTTAAGCTGTTTCATAGTAGCCTATATTTTAATCTGTGTCACTAACATACTTGGGAATGGCCATGTGTCATTGGGAGACACTCTAGAAAGGAAGGATCAGATATTTGCTGTTAGTTCTCTTTTTCCTTATAGGAACATCTTAAGTTACTGAAGGATTCCAAGGAACATCCAGGGGACTAACCACCAGAAGGATGTGGTGACTATTGAGGCAGGTAGCTGTCAAAGGACACATATTGCCCTTATCAGCTGTTCTGCCACTTTCACTGTGGCAGGACCACAGTTCTGCAACAGTATAATGGACATCTATGTAAGTTCCAAGTGTTTTTGTCACTAAACTGTGTCATTGGGATTCAGAAATATGGTCATCATAATCACACCTAGCCAGCCACTATTTACCTTCTGGGTGGGATGTGGATCTATGCTCATTAATGATTAACAAATTGAAAAAGCCAAGTGAAAACAGCCGCTAATTAAGAAACCCAGTCAAGGACATAGCAAGGCCTAAAATAGGAGAATGCATTCCTCAGTGGAATCTGAGTAGTGCAATAAAATCTTGAAAAATAATGCCCATGGCCATGCACCTTTGTCAATGTGGCTCAGTTCATTCATGAATGTACATGAGCAACAGGACGAAAAAGGTAATTCTTAGGCTTAAAGGGCTCACTGCACATACTAAATATGTTTTCTAACCATATTAACGATTGAAAATAGGAGTATAGGACAGTAGGAACATGGAGATACTGTGTAAAATAGGATGGGAGTGGGAAAGGAAGGCTAATATATATATATATATATATATATATATATATATATATATATATATATATATATATATATTTTTTTTTTTTTTTTTGAGTGAAAGGTGGCCATTTTCTATATACCCAGAAGGTAAGATGGGGAACAATGCAAGGGAAGTTGAAGAAATAGTAAGATGCTTTGGGTAGATAACAGGGTCAAAGCCAGAAAAATAGAATACAGACAAGACTGACAGGGGAGGTGTTGACACACTGCAGGAGGGGCAGCACAGTGGATTAGGAGGCAACAGACAAATGGAGGGAAGACAGTGGTGATAGGTATGAATGGACAGCAAACAACGGAGGGCAATAACACAGAAGGGAGATGAACACCAGGATGAGGGACAGGATATATATGACCCACAGTACCACCATGCTGATGACTGACACAGTAGGATCCTAGACGCCATCTTGTGCTCCCTCACCAATGTCCTGACTCTGATGGAGATGCCAGCAGTGGGCAGAGATATGACTCTACAAACTTACAGCTTTAATAATTGGCTTAAACTCTGGTGTCGTTCAAAGGGGATCCAATGTCTGTCTGCCTGGGATGACATGCTGGACAAGCCACGCTTCTTCGCAAGGGACAGCTTGCACCTGTCACCCCTGGGCTTCCGGATATTGGCAAAGGCTCTTGCCACCCCCATAGTGCCTTTTTTAGGCAAGGCTCAAATTCTAAACCTACCACCCTAGAACACAAAAAGGAAAAACTAAGGGTAATGCTGCTCAATGCCAGAAGTCTCAACCTCAAGATGCACGCACTCGAGGCCCTTCTCAGTATGGAGAACATTGATGTCTGTGCTGTGACTGAAACCTGGTTCAAGGCTCCCGAGAGCACCCCGGCACTATCAGGCTTTACCTCATATCATGCGTTCTGGCCCCAAAATCCAGACAACACCAAGAAAGGAGGGGGGTGTCCTTATTCATCAAGGACACCCACACCTCAAGGTTGGTGGCAACGCACGATGCATCGGAGACCATCCAGGTGCAATTAACCATAGGCAAGACTGCTCTGCAATTTGTAGCATGTTACAGGCCAACCTCTCAATCTCAGGAACCCCACATAGCTTTCCTGAAAACACTGGAGGGGATAAATGTATCTCCAAACACCATCATACTAGGTGATTTCAACTACCCGAATATAGACTGGGATCATTACTCAAGCCCCAACACTCTAGCCCAAAGGTTCCTAGAGTTCATAAACTCAAATGCCATGGAACAACTAGTCACCATCCCCACAAGAAGAGATAACATACTAGATCTCATCATCATGAACATGGGGTCACAATGTTCAACACCGGAAGTATACCCCTCACTGGTGAGATCAGACCATAAACTAATCTTACTGGAAGTCCACATCCCGCCCCCACCTGAGATAAAAAAGACCACAGTGAAGAACTTCTCAAAAGCCGACTTCACACTTCTAAAGACTAGTGTGGTCTCTTTTAAGGCCCCCGAGACTGCGGAAACCATTACTCAAGCCGCTGAATCACTTACAAATGCCTTCTACTAGCACCTAGAGGACTGCATGGATCAGGCAATCCCAAACAAAACAAAGACTCTTTGTACCAAAGGCAAGCGTCCAGCCTGGTGGACCCCAGCCATTAACAAGCTCTTCAACAAAAGGAGGAAGCTACTACAAGATAGAGCAAAATCCTTAAAAGGGAAAACACCCTTGATCATTATAAGTAAAAAACTAAGATCTCTCATAAAATCATCCAAGGCAAATTTTGAGAGAAAACTCGCTAATGACTCAAAGGACAATCATAAGACCTTCTTTAGCTATGTTAGAAACCTATTAGTTCAAAATGATGTAAAAATTACTGAACCTACAGACATTGCCAGCATACTGGCTGACAGGTTCAGTGCAAACTTCTCCCCCCATCCCCCCCAAAAGGTGAGATATCTATACCAGAAAATTATAGCCCCCCAAACATCTCTAACGCTCAGGTGAGAACTGCTCTCTCCAAGGCAAAAAACACAGCATCCATGGGACCAGATCGTGTCCCCAGATGTGTGCTCCACGAACTCAATGAGGAATTAAACCCGCAGTTAGGGCAGCTGTTTAATCTTAGCCTCACCTCAGGATACGTGCCTAAGGAGTGGCATACGGTAACTGTGGTCCCACTTCACAAAGGCGGTGCCTCCACCGACCCGGGAAATTACCGTCCTATCAGCTTGACAAGCTTGATCTGCAAAGCTATGGAGAGGATCATAATGGAACTCATAAATAAAGACATAGGAGACTTGCAGACTTTGGATCCAACCCAGTTCGGCTTTGTCAAAGGCAGATCATGCCTTTTAAAATTGGTTGACTTTTTTGAAACAGTCACCAAGGCCATTGATGAGGGAAAGGCAGTCCACACAGCCTACCTCGACCTGGCAAAGGCTTTCGACACAATCCCCCACTCAGGTATCATTGAAAAACTCATTAGCTTAAATGTAAACCCATACGTCACAACATGGGTTGCAAACTGGCAAAGTGACAGAACCCACAGGGTCAGAGTTGCTGGCGCCATGTCAGACTCAAAGCTTGTCACAAGTGGTGTCCCACAGGGCTCAGTCCTGGGCCCTCTCCTGTTCGGCATCTACTTTTCAGAAGTTCAAGCAAACACAGGAGGATTATGGCTGACAAAATTTGCAGATGACTGCAAACTGGGCGCCATAGTTGAGAACACATCTGACACAGATATCCTTCAGAAGGGTCTTATAGAAACGGATAACTGGTGCCAGAGCCATGGCCTAAAGTTAAACGCCAAAAAATGCATAGTCATACCCTTCGGGAAAAACAAGGTTACCCCTAGCTACCATATAGGCAGCAACCCACTAAGCACAGAAGAGGTTATCAGGGATCTGGGGACCCAGGTTGACAGTAACCTT